>NC_138296.1:21007500-21185000 GCF_965601325.2 Salmo salar | reverse complement strand
ACACAGACACTCAGACACACACACTCAGACACACAGACACTCAGAGACACAGGTTGGATAGACACACAGACGCACAGACGCTCAGACGCTCAGTTTGGATAGACACACAGACACTCAGACAGACACACAGACACTCAGACACTCAGACACACAGACACTCAGACACAGACAGACACACAGTTTGGATAGACACTCAGACACAGACAGACACACAGACACACAGTCTGGATAGACACTCAGACACAGACAGACACACAGACACACAGTCTGGATAGACACTCAGACACTCAGACAGACGCACAGACGCACAGACGCTCAGACGCACAGATGCTCAGACGCACAGACGCTCAGACGCTCAGACGCTCAGACACACAGACACTCAGACACACAGACACACAGTTTGGATAGACACTCAGACACAGACAGACACTCAGAAACTCAGACACTCAGACACAGACAGACACTCAGACACAGACAGACACTCAGACACTCAGACACTCAGACACACAGGTTGGATAGACACTCAGACACTCAGACACTCAGACACTCAGACACTCAGACACACAGACACTCAGACACTCAGACACTCAGACACTCAGACACTCAGACACACAGGTTGGATAGACACTCAGACACTCAGACACTCAGACACACAGGTTGGATAGACACTCAGACACTCAGACACTCAGACACTCAGACACTCAGACACTCAGACACACAGGTTGGATAGACACTCAGACACTCAGACACTCAGACACTCAGACACTCAGACACTCAGACACACAGACACACAGTTTGGATAGACACTCAGACACAGACAGACACTCAGAAACTCAGACACTCAGACACAGACAGACACTCAGACACAGACAGACACTCAGACACTCAGAAACTCAGACACTCAGACACTCAGACACTCAGACACACAGGTTGGATAGACACTCAGACACTCAGACACTCAGACACTCAGACACTCAGACACACAGGTTGGATAGACACTCAGACACTCAGACACTCAGACACTCAGACACTCAGACACTCAGACACACAGACACACAGGTTGGATAGACACTCAGACACTCAGACACTCAGACACTCAGACACTCAGACACTCAGACACATAGACACACAGGTTGGATAGACACTCAGACACTCAGACACTCAGACACTCAGACACTCAGACACTCAGACACTCAGACACTCAGACACACAGACACACAGACACACAGACACTCAGACACTCAGACACACAGACACACAGACAGACACACACAGACACACAGGTTGGACAGACACTCAGACACAGACAGACACTCAGACACAGACAGACACTCAGACACAGACAGACACTCAGACACAGACAGACACTCAGACACAGACAGACACTCAGACACAGACAGACACTCAGAAACTCAGACACTCAGACACAGACAGACACTCAGACACAGACAGACACTCAGACACTCAGAAACTCAGACACTCAGACACTCAGACACTCAGACACACAGGTTGGATAGACACTCAGACACTCAGACACTCAGACACTCAGACACTCAGACACACAGGTTGGATAGACACTCAGACACTCAGACACTCAGACACTCAGACACTCAGACACTCAGACACACAGACACACAGGTTGGATAGACACTCAGACACTCAGACACTCAGACACTCAGACACTCAGACACACAGACACACAGGTTGGATAGACACTCAGACACTCAGACACTCAGACACTCAGACACTCAGACACTCAGACACTCAGACACTCAGACACACAGACACACAGACACACAGACACTCAGACACTCAGACACACAGACACACAGACAGACACACACAGACACACAGGTTGGACAGACACTCAGACACAGACAGACACTCAGACACAGACAGACACTCAGACACAGACAGACACTCAGACACAGACAGACACTCAGACACAGACAGACACTCAGACACAGACAGACACTCAGACAGACAGACAGACAGACAGACAGACAGACAGACAGACAGACAGACCAGTACAAAAGACTGAAAAGATTCCCTCACTGTAAAGTCACACATTGTTTTGTATGCTGTATACACTTGAAAACATTCCTTCCTTCATGTAATCTCTAACGCTAAAATAACGAATTAAGTTTATTGAATAACTTACCTGAATGTCTTTTCTCCTCAGGTGAGAAGCCCTACATGTGTCCATACGAGGGCTGCAACAAGCGCTACTCCAACTCCAGCGACCGCTTCAAACACACACGCACCCACTACGTGGACAAGCCCTACTACTGCAAGATGGCCGGCTGCCTGAAGCGCTACACAGACCCTAGCTCCCTCCGTAAGCACATCAAGGCCCACGGCCACTCTGTAGCCCAGGAGCAAGCCTCTCTCGGTGGGCTGAGCTCCCTGCTCAAGGTGGGTCCCCTGGGGGTGGGGATGGGTGGAGGAGGGGGGAAGCTGGGGGAGTCTGAGCTGAGCTACCTCAGTGGGGCCCATATCATCATCCCCAGTGCCGCTGCCGCTCTCCTGGGGGGCCACGCTCTGCAGGGCCTGGCGGGCTCCATCCCTCTATCCCCCCTCACCCCCCGGCCCCTGGACCTGAGCACGCTGGGGGGGTGCCCCAGCTCCCCTTGCACCACCTCCATCCTGTCCTTCAATGGTTCTCCTCTGAGCCTGGCCACCAAGTCGTCCCTGGGGCTCTCCCCGGCCTTCCCCTCCTCAGCCCTGGGGCTGGGGCCCGTGTCCCTAGGAGGATCCATGGGGTCGTCCACCTCGGAGCGCAGGGCCCACCACCATGGGTGTCACCACAAGGGGAAAATTGGGGGGGAGGAGGGGAAGGACAAGCTTCATCGTGGGGGGGTGCTGAACCTCTCCATGGGGGCCTCCCACGACCCCCTGTCCTGGGTGGTCGTCCCCTCCGGCACGGTTGTGCTCAAGCCAGCTGTGGTCAACTAACACACACACACACACACTCACACACACACACATTCCAGAGGAGCTCAAGGGGGGCTGAGAAAAGGTAGAAAAAAATTGACGGGTGAAAAGAAAGAAAGTCTACTTTCAGGCAACTTAAACTTAACAACAAAGTCCACACCTCAGTTTGTAAAATTGACTCGGACAAAAAAAGATATAATTGATTAGAGAAACGTAAACTGAGGTATCTGGCACTGCTATCTTTGCATTTATCTAGCACATTTTGGGACCATCAACAACTCATAAATATATTTCAATCATGTGTAATTTTGTATTATTTCATAAGGCTTGAAAAAAAATGCAACAGCGGCCCTCCTCACCTCTTCACCACATTCTCTGGCTTTTCTCACGTACTTACGTTTCCTTTGTTTCTGGACGGGCTCCATTGAAACGACAGTCTTCTAATGCTCTGTGTCCTTGCTCAAGCTCCACCTCATGTGTATGTATTGATAATGTTCATGTTGACAGTGTGCTCTGTGGCCTAGCAGTGAGGTAGACACACAAAGGAAACAGTAGGAGGCGCTCACTGCTAGGCTAGCAACACACAGTACGTCCCCATTCCGCTGCTTTAAAGGTTACAGAAACTACTTCCTATCAAGTGCTGGGAACACAATGGGACAAACTTTCTGTTTTATCGGAAGTGAAGTCAAACTGATTTAGAAGGGGATTACGGATTAATTGAATGCGGGTTATTGACTGCATCTCCTTACTTTAAACAGTAGGGCGGTGCTATTGGATGTCAATCAGAGTGCCATCCACAGGAGCACACGTATTATTCGATGATGTGTATGTCAATCAGAATGACATCCAACCAAGGAGCACCAAACCCCTTTGAGTCAGTAGATCAACCCAGGCTATAGTGATGTAAACCTCACAACTGCTGCTAAGCTCTCAACAACTCTCCTCAAACATAACCGAAACGGAACGGGAGCACTTTGATGACTATTTTTGACAATCTTTTCCCGATTCGGGGAGGGTGACCATCGTGGACCAGCCCTTTCCACAATGATATGTGACGGGCTTGTCGTTGCACACTAGGGGCTGTGTAAGGACGCAGAGCAACTGAAGTCTTAGAAGGCAGACAAACGGTGTTATATCACCCAGCAAATGACCAATATTCTTCCTCTTCTTCACGGTAACGTCTATGGCACAGGTGTTGTTATGTACCCCTGGTGGACAGGTGAATTACTCTGGCCAGTCAGCCTCCCAGTCCAATGTATTATTGTCCACAACAACTCTACTTGTAAATGACACAGTGAGTGAAGTACCGAGTATGAAAGGTCCACTGTTTAAGTAACACACTGTGTTGTGGAACAGTGTTTGAAATGACCTTTCATTAAAAGCAGCTGTGTAAAACAGGTGGCTGTCCAGTGAAGAGTCCTGAGTCCTTGTGGAGTTGGCTGTTGGTTGTTTTGTCCCGAGTTCAACATTCCCACACTGTGCCAAAAAATATCCAGCCTTGAGGGTAGACTGGGAGCTGTGTATCCTGAAGCACAGGGTGTGTGACACATGACTGGCTGGTTGACACTATAGGACTGACTCAAACCGTACCGTGGTGGCTCGGATTTCCTTTCCACATTGTTCTGTTGAGCATGGTTCCAGCATCATGGCATAACCAGGCCAGACAGGCATGGTTTGGCCCTGTGGTGTGAATCACGCTTTACTGCTGCGTACAGCTGGGCTGGTCAGAGAACCACAGCCACACTAGAAACTGCGTCACTTCACTTTTCCAAGGAAGTCGGGTTAATTCACAGACTTTTAGAACAATTTACTTATGTAGGAATCCGTGTGGTTCGATTGATGCATTCAACATGCACTTATACCATACACACCAATGTCTTTGTTACGTTTTACTAAACATGGAACTGCCAACTTGTACTTGTGGCTCTCTGGAAACATTTTGTCTTTTTCCATCTTCACTACCTTGGTCTTCCCTTCATTTACTCTCAGGCTTGAAACGGCCACCTTTCTCTGTGGACTCTGGGGTCCTTTCACAAGCTGGCGTCGCAGAGATATGATGTATGTAGAATGTTGAGTGAACCATGTTATGTGGGTATAGGAGGGGAGGAGAAGAGGAGGACAGGTGAGAGGAGCATCTCAACACAAGAAACATTCCCCTGAAGAGCCAAATACCCCTCTACTCACTCTCTCTCTCTCCATCTTTCTTTAAAGGTCTTACATTTCCATTTTCCATGACGGTATGTCCATACTTTATTTTCCATGACGGTATGTCCATACTTTATTTTCCATGACGGTATGTCCATACTTTATTTTCCATGACGGTATGTCCATACTTTATTTTCCATGACTGTATGTCCATACTTTATTTTCCATGACTGTATGTCCATACTTTATTTTCCATGACTGTATGTCCATACTTTATTTTCCATGACGGTATGTCCATACTTTATTTTCCATGACGGTATGTCCATACTTTATTTTCCATGACGGTATGTCCATAGTTTATTTTCCATGACGGTATGGCCATACTTTATTTTCCATGACGGTATGTCCATACTTTATTTTCCATGACTGTATGTCCATACTTTATTTTCCATGACTGTATGTCCATACTTTATTTTCCATGACGGTATGTCCATACTTTATTTTCCATGACGGTATGTCCATACTTTATTTTCCATGACGGTATGTCCATACTTTATTTTCCATGACTGTATGTCCATACTTTATTTTCCATGACTGTATGTCCATACTTTATTTTCCATGACGGTATGTCCATACTTTATTTTCCATGACTGTATGTCCATACTTTATTTTCCATGACTGTATGTCCATACTTTATTTTCCATGACGGTATGTCCATACTTTATTTTCCATGACGGTATGTCCATACTTTATTTTCCATGACGGTATGTCCATACTTTATTTTCCATGACGGTATGTCCATACTTTATTTTCCATGACGGTATGTCCATACTTTATTTTCCATGACTGTATGTCCATACTTTATTTTCCATGACTGTATGTCCATACTTTATTTTCCATGACGGTATGTCCATACTTTATTTTCCATGACGGTATGTCCATACTTTATTTTCCATGACGGTATGTCCATACTTTATTTTCCATGACGGTATGTCCATACTTTATTTTCCATGACGGTATGTCCATTGTTTTGAGAATAATCACAGTTCTGGTTGTTTTTGTTAGTCATTTGTTTGTTCTTTTGTCATCGATGTTCAGACGAGACATTTTCTGATGTTGAAGTTGCTTTGTTTTCTATTTCTTGTAATGGCTGCTCTGTAACTCAGCTTTCTCCCTGGGCTGGCCCAGGATATGGAGGGGCTGTAGGGATGGATGATGGTCC
This sequence comes from Salmo salar, assembly GCF_965601325.2. NCBI lineage: Eukaryota > Metazoa > Chordata > Actinopteri > Salmoniformes > Salmonidae > Salmo > Salmo salar. Next base: position 21,178,699 of record NC_138296.1, on the reverse strand, counting down.
TTCCTGTCCTGAACAGGGTTGTGTTCATTAGGACATGCAACAGAAAACATAAAAACATGTTTTGCAATGGAAAAGTAGTGTTTCTGAGCACTGGACAAATCCAGATAGTCCCTTCCTTTTTCAGTCCGTTTGGTGCCTAATGAACACGACCCAGGTGAGTGGGGTCAGGGGATGGCCAATTTATAATAATAATAAGAAGATATAATCCTCACTGACAATCACACAGTTATAGAAGAGGTCCTGTACAGATCCTCACTCTGTAGAGAGAGTACACACTCTCTGTTCATCTATTGGCAGGGTTTACCTCCAGACCCACACACTCTCTGAGTTCATCTATTGACAGGGTTTACCTCCAGACCCACACACTCTCTGTTCATCTATTGACAGGGTTTACCTCCAGACCCACACACTCTCTGAGTTCATCTATTGACAGGGTTTACCTCCAGACCCACACACTCTCTGAGTTCATCTATTGACAGGGTTTACCTCCAGACCCACACACTCTCTGAGTTCATCTATTGACAGGGTTTACCTCCAGACCCACACACTCTCTGAGTTCATCTATTGACAGGGTTTACCTCCAGACCCACACACTCTCTGAGTTCATCTATTGACAGGGTTTACCTCCAGACCCACACACTCTCTGAGTTCATCTATTGACAGGGTTTACCTCCAGACCCACACACTCTCTGAGTTCATCTATTGACAGGGTTTACCTCCAGACCCACACACTCTCTGAGTTCATCTATTGACAGGGTTTACCTCCAGACCCACACACTCTCTGTTCATCTATTGGCAGGGTTTACCTCCAGACCCACACACTCTCTGAGTTCATCTATTGGCAGGGTTTACCTCCAGACCCACACACTCTCTGAGTTCATCTATTGACAGGGTTTACCTCCAGACCCACACACTCTCTGTTCATCTATTGGCAGGGTTTACCTCCAGACCCACACACTCTCTGAGTTCATCTATTGACAGGGTTTACCTCCAGACCCACACACTCTCTGAGTTCATCTATTGGCAGGGTTTACCTCCAGACCCACACATTCTCTGAGTTCATTTATTGACAGTGTTTACCTCCAGACCCACACACTCTCTGAGTTCATCTATTGGCAGGGTTTACCTCCAGACCCACACATTCTCTGAGTTCATCTATTGGCAGGCTTTACCTCCAGACCCACACACTCTCTGAGTTCATCTATTGGCAGGGTTTACCTCCAGACCCACACACTCTCTGAGTTCCTCTATTGACAGGGTTTACCTCCAGACCCACACACTCTCTGAGTTCATCTATTGGCAGGGTTTACCTCCAGACCCACACACTCTCTGAGTTCATCTATTGGCAGGGTTTACCTCCAGACCCATACATTATGTTCATGGTGCTGTCAAAGTGACCATGTGGTCCAGTAGATGGAGTGGTTGTGGTGGTATAAAGGTCCATAGCTACACAGACTGGACACATTAATCAGTGTCCAATTTACACAGCACCATCCAGAGGTGAGGATGGGTTCTGAACTTTTGATTGCAAACATAGAGGGCATCTGTTAGGGACTGGGTTTACCAGACCTAGGGCTAGGCTAGACAAAGGGTTTACCAGACCTAGGGCTAGGCTAGACGAAGGGTTTACCAGACCTAGGGCTAGGCTAGACGAAGGGTTTACCAGACCTAGGGCTAGGCTAGACGAAGGGTTTACCAGACCTAGGGCTAGGCTAGACGAAGGGTTTACCAGACCTAGGGCTAGGCTAGACGAAGGGTTTACCAGACCTAGGGCTAGGCTAGACGAAGGGTTTACCAGACCTAGGGCTAGGCTAGACGAAGGGTTTACCAGACCTAGGGCTAGGCTAGACGAAGGGTTTACCAGACCTAGGGCTAGGCTAGACGAAGGGTTTACCAGACCTAGGGCTAGGCTAGACGAAGGGTTTACCAGACCTAGGGCTAGGCTAGACGAAGGGTTTAACAGACGTAGGGCTAGGCTAGACGAAGGGTTTAACAGACGTAGGGCTAGGCTAGACGAAGGGTTTACCAGACCTAGGGCTAGGCTAGACGAAGGGTTTACCAGACCTAGGGCTAGGCTAGACGAAGGGTTTACCAGACCTAGGGCTAGGCTAGACGAAGGGTTTAACAGACGTAGGGCTAGGCTAGACGAAGGGTTTACCAGACCTAGGGCTAGGCTAGACGAAGGGTTTACCAGACCTAGGGCTAGGCTAGACGAAGCGTTTACCAGACCTAGGGCTAGGCTAGACGAAGGGTTTACCAGACCTAGGGCTAGGCTAGACGAAGGGTTTAACAGACGTAGGGCTAGGCTAGACGAAGGGTTTAACAGATGTAGGGCTAGGCTAGACGAAGGGTTTACCAGACCTAGGGCTAGGCTAGACGAAGGGTTTACCAGACCTAGGGCTAGGCTAGACAAAGGGTTTACCAGACCTAGGTTTAGAGGAAGGGATCCCCATGACAACATCAACTGAACGAATTACAATCTGAACATTCTAAAATGGTGGTGGGGGGGGGGGTGAATGGAGAAATGAATGAACAGGGTAGAGAGAGCCCATCCCACCCTCACCAGGGCCTCTCGTCTCTGAAGTCAGTGCCCACCCCGTTTCTCTCTCACTCCTCTCCCTGCCTCATGCTGCCAGCCAGCAGGGAAACTAGGTCACTGAACTCTGTCTGCTCTCTGTTTTTTGTATATAAATTAAAGCCAAAAGGCTGAACTCTCCCTCTCTAGCTGGTCAGCCGTCGCCACAAAGCTTTTCACCAGAGGAGGGTTAGAGTAAAAAAACACATACAGGCAGGCAGTCACACACACATACAGGCAGGCAGTCACACACACAAACAGGCACACACACAGACAAACAGGCACACACACAGACAAACAGGCACACACACACACACACAAACAGACACACACACACACAAACATGCAGGCACACACACAAACAGGCAGGCAGTCACACACACAAACAGGCAGTCACACACACATACAGGCAGGCAAGCACACACACAAACAGGCACACAAACAGGCACACACACACACACACACACACAAACAGACACACACACACACACAAACATGCAGGCACACACACAAACAGGCAGGCAGTCACACAAACAGGCAGTCACACACACAAACAGGCAGTCACACACACATACAGGCAGGCACACACACAAACAGGCAGGCACACACACATACAGACAGGCGGTCACACACACAAACAGGCAGGCGGTCACACACACAAACAGGCAGGCAGTCACACACACAAACAGGCAGGCAGTCACACACACAAACAGGCAGGCAGTCACACACATACAAACAGGCAGGCACACAAACAGGCAGTCACACACACAAACAGGCAGGCACACACACATACAGGCAGGCACACACACATACAGGCAGGCACACACACATACAGGCAGGCACACACACACAAACAGGCAGGCACACACACAGGCAGGCAGGCAGGCACACACACACACAAACAGGCAGTCACACACACAAACAGGCAGTCACACACACAAACAGGCAGTCACACACAATCAGGCATGCATGCATGCAGACAGACAGCATAAAACACTAAAACATGCATGCAGACAGACAGACAGGGTAAAACACTAAAACATGCAAGCGCGCCCTCACACACACAGTAAACAAACCCAGATATCCAGTATAATCCTCTCTGGCTAAATATGTTTGGGATTTTTAAGGAGCGGGTCAAAATAAGTCATGCTGCGCCGGAGCCTGCAGTGCTATCTCTGACAAGCCAAGGGAGGATTTGTGCTGTGCAGATTCACTGCATATTTCTATTTCTGCCTCGGCCACTCTTAATCACTGTGATCACACACACGGAGAGTGCTCCACACATGGACACACTCTCTAGCCTCCTCTTTGGTGGCCAGTATTTCTATCTCCCTCCAGGCAGGCATGGTAGGAGCAAACCACCTCCATGTCACTGGACCGACCTCCAGTGTGATTTCAGAGTCAGATGATGTCACCAGTAACAGGTGTTAAGTAGGCTAGGTTTCCCTGGCAACAGTGGAATCCTCAGACATGACTGTTCTCCCCAGTCCAATCCCCTCTGTCCATTCATCCCTTCATCTCTCTCTCCTCCTCTGTCTCTCTTGCTCATTGAGGCCAGAGAGAGAGAGAGGAGTGTTCTGGTAGCGTGGTCCCAGACCTGTTTGTTCAGACTGGCGAATTCATGACAATGACAATAGGAGTTGGCAAGACAGCACAAACAGATCTGGGACCAGGCTAGAGTTCTAGGCTGCTGGGTGGAGAAAGCTGAAATTGACACGGATCCAATTCCAGGTTCCACATATTTCAATATAAAAATAAGCTGTTTGAATCATTAACCCTTTGGGCACGTTCTGTCATGTAATGTTCTGCACCTTTGTCTTCTCCAGGAGTGTTTATATTATAGGGGATATGCCAATTGCCAACAGTTGAAAATGTAAAATGTGTAAGTCAATTCATTCTCAGTGGGTTGATATGGTTCTGTAATTTGCTGGTTTTGAGGACCAATAGCAATAACTTTTATGTTGGATTTATGTTTTCTTTTTTAGAATTAAACCCTATCTGTCATAGTTGAAAAGAAGCGGTACTTTTTCCTGAAAGGGTTAAAAACAAAAAGCTAATTGACGCCAATGAATAATTAAGCTATAACGAGAGTCACAGTATGTGCTTATCACAGGAACATTTGGGGCACTAAATTGTGATAGCTAGCAATATTAGTGCCACTTACAAGGGATGCCATTCATTGACTGAAGTGCCACAGCAGTGCGCAAAGGGTTAATTCAAGACTAAGGCCACAAGAGGCCTGTATCCAAGTTATTTTTTGCACATTTTTTTAGATATTTTAAATGTCAGTATTTTAAAACATATTCCAAGTGCCTTTTATTATAAGTGAAAATATAGAAGATATAAAAGTATATGAAATATATATATATGAATATATATTTTTTCCTGGCATCGTGTTCTCGAGGTTCTTGAACATGCTTCATTTTAGAGTTGTAAAAGTCTCCAATTGGTACAACATTGCTGTGTGCTTCTGTTTTAGAGGAATTTTATTACGATAATGTCAATGGAAAGAAAATGTTTAATAAAGTCGCATTTGATACAATTTATTTGTAATTTTTCAGTTACTACATCCGGAGTGCTGCATCACACACACCACACCTTATATTGTTTTAAAATCACATCTAAATTGTATTTTAAGTGTTAAAAATGATTCCATAACAACTCAAGTTTATAACTGGCTTTTTAAAAGTGAGGAGTTGTTGCCTCTGATGATATGCCCTCCAATGCTGAAGAGGTGCTCCACAACTGAAAAGGATGCTTGAACATGTAGGTACTAGGCAGCAATTCTGCTCATTGTTAGACAGGAACTGCTGTGTGTCTTCCGGAATGACAGAGAATCAGCCATTGGGATCAGCAGCAGATCTCAGATGTGGGTTGATGAGGAACTACAATCTCTGGTCTTGTCACGGCTGTTCAAAGGATCAGACCAACGCGTAGCATGGTTGTAGTTCCACATATTTATTTCTTCCGTGAAACGTTTGCAACACACCAAAAATACTTGTAACAACAAAACAACAAACCGTGACGCAGTGAAAATAACACTACTCAAAAATGAACAACCCACAAACACAAATGGAGAAACCCCCTACATAAATATGATCACCAATTAGACAACAAGAACCGGCTGCCTCTAACTGGAGATCATCCCAACAACCCCAACATAGAAATAGAAACCTAGAAAAACAACATAGAAACAAGAAAACCACCCAAAACCACCCCCTGTCACGCCCTGACCTACTCTACTATAGAAAATGACATCTTACAAGGGTCAGGACGTGACAGGTCTTGTGGCCAGTGCACCCTCTATCCATCACTATGGGTACTCCAAAATCTCTTTGTTGATTGGCTAAAGGGCAAAGATAGTGGATAAATGAAGATAGTCCACTCAGGCCGTTTACCATTTTCAATGGTCATTTCTGGTCGAATTAACTGGGTGTGTCTCCCATAGAAACCAATGCAAGAGCAACTGGGTCTGGTCAACAGGTCTGGTCAACAAGCATTTCCCAAACTCGGTCGTGCCCCCCCCATAGCACTACACAGCTGATTCAAATAATCAACATATCATCAAGCTTGTATTATTTGAATCAGCTGTGTAGTGCAATGGAACAAAAACTAAACATGCAGCTCTTGGGGTCCTGAGGACAGATTTTGGTTAACACTCTTAGTTCATTGACTTTCATTAAACCATCAAATAAAATAGAAAAACACTGAGTGGAGCTTCCTCTTCCATCGCTCCTCCTGGGTACAGCTTCTTCTGTCTGATGAGTTCTGCTCAGGCACTTGTCAATGGATTTCTTTAGGCTTTTGTCAAGCTTGCCTCTATACTCAGTGGTGGATCAATGTAAGCCAACATTTACACCATTATGGGGAAAGTTTGGAGAATTGGGACACACACACCCTCAGATGGTTGTAGAGTCCTCTGATGCATGGAATGACGTGGTTGGCTTTGACAATGTCAGATCCTTGAACACATCAGTGGCAACATTGACCGGGGTTAGGATGACATCACAACATCAGCAAGGACTCACTTTTTATGGATTATTTCCCAGACAAGCCAGGGTCAAAACTAGGATGGCATGTCGGGAACCCGGATACCGAGGTCACCTTATTTTTTTATTGTAAAGATATATATGTTTTAATTGTAGCTGCAGAGTTTTAAAACAGCCTATCACTTGAACATCGTTGCTTTAAATCAGCGCACACGCGAGCGCTCTCTTGCAGTCTTTCTCAATTCCATTCAAATTGCATCCAAATAGATAATATAGGCATAGATATAGATGTCCTAGCCTACCTCTTTCAGGTAGTACATTCAATGCAGTATTTGCGTTATATTTAGGTAATGAATGATGAGTTATGCATAATAACTTCAAATGTATAGCCTCTGCCTCTGTCTCTTGCGCAATACGCACGCACCTGTGCTCCGCTGGCCTCTCTCCTTTAAAAAACGCTGCTTTGCTCTTGGACTCTCATGTAGGAAAAGCTAGACTAGAATATCTTGCTGGACTTTTTGTTGTTGTTGCATTTCTTATACCAATAAACTATTCAAAGAGGGATGCAAGCTCTTGTTTGCGGAATGTTAAATACAGCAGCCAATAGAACTCACGGGGAGTTTGAAAGAAGAGCGAACGTGTGATGGCGGTAGTCTATAGCAGTTATTTATTCACACCCATAACCATTCAATCTTCCTGAAGAGAATTAAAAGCCGTCTGCATCTAATTCTAGTCCTATATTATGCAAACATGTCATTAGAATGATAAAGATACGGACAACTAAGCGTATTTAATTTAACTGTTGAAAGCGAGGAAGGAATGAAGCAACAATAGAGAGAGAGAAAGAGGAGGTAGGAAATAACATTCTGGGAAAAATTATGAAAGGTATGAGTCAGCATACCAATTATAGAAATTTTTTATATTTCAAAATTAACATCAAATTCCCTAGCCTACACATAGAACTTTGTAGGCCGCATGTGCTGCACCAGAATTGCACGTTCTCTCCCAACTTTATCATGATTTGAAGGAGGTGCATAATTCAGATTGAATTTATGAACACACCCAAAGTCGTAAAATGTCTAGCTAGTAATTTCTTATTCTAGCAAGATGTTGCATAGCAACAGCATCAACTTCCGGTAGACAGGCTAAGCGCTCTTACGCTCAACTGAAAGAATACCGTTTGTTTACACTTAAGAGTATACTAAAATGAACTCATACTCATTAAGTATGTAGTATACATGTTGTTAGTATGGGTATTTGAACACGGCTCATATTTGTATGCAGCTTTATTAACTCAATGATTTAAAAATATATTACATTGTTGGCAAACTGATTGTGTAAACAGGTGGTGATCAAAACAGGTGGGGAACCCTGAATGACTGGTCAACACTGAGCCTGTCATATATGTATTGGATAATGGCACAGGATGGCTCTCTACTCCTAGTAACAAAAACTGCTAAATGATTCCATTATGGGGGCTTACACTACTGGAACCAACCACACAGTGGCAGCATTGTGATGTAGATGTGACAACATGAATGAGCATTTGTTGCAATTTCAAATACTAATGTTTATGACCCAGGTCGTGTTCATTAGAGCACAATGCGGAAAATGAAAATGAGTGTTTCTTATAGGCCAATTCCAGGTGTAGAACCTCCCCGATTCAGTCCGGTTTCTTCCGTTTGGTGCATAATGAACACGACCCTGATCTCGTACAGAGTCATACACACAGAGACATACACACAGAGACATCCCGGCGGTTGAGAAAAGGAGAAGGCTTTTATTGAGGGTGTAATTTACAGTGGGCGGGGTAGGGACGGTTCATGTTTCTGGAGTCTGTTGTTTCTGCTCTGAGGGTTTGGGTTGACTGTCCTGTGTCTGAATAGAGAGCTCCTCATCTAGACGCTCCTTCGCTCTCACCACCTTCAAATACACAGAGGGACGGACACACACACACACACACACACACACACACACACACACACACACACACACACACACACACACACACACACACACACACACACACACACACACACACACACACACACACACACACACAGACACAGACGGGACACACACACGAGCAGACAGGACACACACAAGCAGACAGGACACACACACAGCAGACAGGACACACACACAAGCAGACAGGACACACACACGAGCAGACAGGACACACACACGAGCAGACAGGACACACACACAAGCAGACAGGACACACACACAAGCAGACAGGACACACACACAATTAATTGATCAAAATCCTTAGCAGTACACCTCCATACATGGCAAATCCTATTTGTCTACTGTTCTGTTATCATAATGACACACTGACATTGTAAATATTCATTTAGACTACCACTGGATCTGGCATGTGGTGTCCTAATATAAGGCATGATAGTGACTACAGGTCTAGGAATGTGCGCTGTCACCAGCCTAATTTCAATTATCACCAGGACAGCTCTGTGCAAGGCTCTGTACAAGCACCAAACAGGTATGAAACCCAAGAGACTCAACTTGCCATTACGCCCAATGAATACCTCAAGGAGGTGGTCTGAGTCTTCATCGTCACAAGGAAGCAATTGCTTGTTGAGTCACCTGGTTTCAAGCCTCTCTGACACTAGTAAGCACTGGCTCTCACAGAGATGGAGTCATACTGGAAATGAAACAATGACCTCACCTAGTAAGCACTGTCTCTCACAGAGATGGAGCCATACTGGAAATGAAACAATGACCTCACCTAGTAAGCACTGTCTCTCACAGAGATGGAGTCATACTGGAAATGAAACAATGACCTCACCTAGTAAGCACTGTCTCTCACAGAGATGGAGCCATACTGGAAATGAAACAATGACCTCACCTAGTAAGCACTGTCTCTCACAGAGATGGAGCCATACTGGAAATGAAACAATGACCTCACCTAGTAAGCACTGTCTCTCACAGAGATGGAGCCATACTGGAAATGAAACAATGACCTCACCTTGGACTGTAGATAGAAGGAGCCGCCCACTGCCTTGTCGTTGACTTTAAAAAGGTGTTCATAGTTCTGTTGACAAAGTACAGCAGGTCAGTCATGAACAGGTTGGCCCCACCAATGGCCTGATATGGAAATACATTTACAACCATACACACACTTGTCTGTCTTGTATGTAGGCCACATGAAGGAACTTCCTGTCTTCTAAATTTGTGAGTGTGGCCCTGTCCAGAAAACCCCCTAGCCCACGCCCTACCCCATACACACTTGTGTAAATATGACTGGATAGGGATTAACAACATGCAACATCTCCTCCTAGCCTGTTAGGGGACAAGATGGAGGTACCGGTACATTGTTTATACCCATCCAATCATCTGTGTGTGGTGAAGTTCCTAGGGGGGGACAGGGCGGGGCAGGGCAGGGCGGGCAGGACGGCGGGGCAGGGCAGGAACAGGGCGGGCAGGCGGGGCAGGGACAGGGCAGGGCAGGGGACAGGGAAGGGCAGGGGCAGGGACAGGCGGCAGGGGCAGGGCAGGGACAGGGGCAGGGACAGGCGGCAGGGGCAGGGCAGGGGCAGGGCAGGCGGCAGGGCAGGGCAGGCGGGCGGGCGGGGCGGGCGGGGCGGCGGGCTGTGTTCTCTGGGTGTTGTCTTCAATGTACTTTAAAGTGTGTGTACCTTCTGGAGCTCCTCAGGGGTGAGCGTGGCGATATTGAGGATCTGCTGGGCCTCCTGTAAGGTCATCCCAGTGAGACTAGAGGCTGCTGCTGACTGCTGGCCGGCACGGCCCCTGGCCTCCGCTGCAGCTTGACTGGCTGCAGACAGAGACAGAAGAGACAGGGTTGGTCACCTTCTCAGGTAAGGAAATTTATGCAACAGAATTTGTTTCTCTCTCAATAGAGAGAAAAAGAGAGACAGGTAGAAAGACAGGCTTAATTTCCCTAAATGAGACATGTTTTCACAGTCCATTTTACATTGAAATATCATATAAAAGCATTGTTGAGTGAGGAACATACCTGCATATTCTTGCCGCAATGCACGCGCAAACGCCCGTCCTACCACCTGCGCCCCCATGACAATGATCTGCGCAAGATATTTCGCCTACACAGAGACAACAGAGAGATTGTTAGTTACACTTTATGTCAACAGAATGCAACAGTCTGGTTTGGCTCAAGAAGGCCTAGTCTTGCGACAGATTACAGCTCATAATGAATGAATGGCAACCGCAATGTAAAAACCCACTTCTCCCCCTCAGCTCACATTAGAACTGGTTAGTTTCAAGCAACATTGTGTTGACAGTCAACATTGTGAACCAGCCATAGGCATACTGTTACAAAAGTATTTCAGATCAGACAGAGCGGGCAAAGGTAGAGCAGGTTTGATGCACGCACAGTGACTGCAGTATGTGCAGTGCCGATGAGAGCATCATTAACTACAATGAACAAAACCATAAAACGCAACATGCAATCATTTTTACAATTTTACCCGTTACAGTTCATATAAGGAAATCAGTCAATTGAAATAAATTCATTATGCACTAATCTATGGATTTCACATGACTGTCGGTCACAGATACCTGTAAAAAAAAAAAAGTAGGGGCGTGGATCAGAAAACCAGTCAGTATCTGATGTGACCACCATGCAGCGCATGTTGTCCAACTCCTCTTCAATGGCTGTGCGAAGTTTCTGGATATTGGCGGGAACTGGAACATGCTGTCGTACACGTCGATCCAGAGCATCCTAAACATGCTCAACGGGTGACACGTCTGGTGAGTATGCAGGCCATGGAAGAACTGGCAGTTTCAGCTTCCAGATCCTTGCGACATGGGGCCGAGGATTGTCATGCTAAAACATGAGGTGAATGACAAGACAATGGTCCTCAGGATTTTGTCATGATATCTCGGTGCATTTAAATTGCCATTAATAAAATGCAATAGTATTCGTTGTCCGTAGCTTATGTCTGCCCATACCATAACCCCACCGCCACCATGGGGCACTCTGTTCACAACGATGACATCAGCAAACCGCTCGCCCACACGACGCCATACACGTGTTCTGCGGTTGTGACGCTGGTTGGACATACTGCCAAATTCTCTAAAATGACGTTGGAGGTGGCTTATGGTAGTGAAATGAACACTCAATTCTCTGGCATCAGCTCTGGTGGACATTCCTGCAGTCAGCATGCCAAATGCATGTTCTCTCAAACCTTCAGACAGACATCTGTAGCATTGCGTTGTGTGACAAAACTGTACATTTAGACTGGCCATTTATTGTCCCCAGCATAAGGTGCACCTGTACATTGAACATGCTGTTTAATCAGCTTATTGATATGCATGCAACACTGGTCAAGTGGATGGATTACCTTGGCAAAGGAGAAATGCTCACTGACAGGGTCGTAAAAAATGTGTGCACAAAATTGAGAAATACGTTTCTTGTGCCTATGGAACATTTCTGGGATCTTTTATTTCAGCTCATGAAACATGGGACCAACACTTTACATGTTGCGTTTACATGTATTCAGTGTAGTTAGCTCGCTTGTTAAAGCAACAATATGAGCCAACTTCCTAACGTTAGCTACAAAGGTAGAAGACATATCAAGGATACATTACGGTTGCATAAGCTAAATTAGACAGCAAAGATTGGCAAGAGAAGCAAGCAGCGTTTCTCCTTCACAGCTTCCCTCATCATGACATAGCAATTCATAGCGTTTCAAAATACAAAAATATCTCACCATTACTTATACCCGGGTTTATCCGATTATTTACAGTACAGTACACAATAAGAAGGTGGAGGAGCACGGCGTTTTCACATGTACCCCATCAAGGTCGCAGTAGGTTCAAAGTTCAAGGGCCAAACTCGGAACAAAGATATTCGAGTTTGATGAAGATCCACAAACCGCGCTTTCACTGTCTGAAAATACTGCTCTCTAGTGGATGGCTGTTTAAACTGCACCAATCATGTCTTGCCAGCAGACCAGACCTGTTTGCTTACAGCTAGCTGCACTAGGGTCTGACAGCATGACCTCAATCCAGGATGAGAAATACGTTGTACTACGAATTGTCCCATTGTTGCACCGGAAAGATTGAACGACTGCTCATTTTTACAGAAAGCTGCCCTTTTAATCCTCATGCTAGGTAGAAAGTGCTTTGAACAACAATGGATAGTCAGCCAATCAGGCTCAGTGCGGGCTGTCATTGCGCTATGGAATGTCAGTGACAAATTCATAACATTGCCTGTTTTTGCAGTAAGCAGGTCCCCTGTACAGTACCTGCGCCCATGAGGGGAGTAGGTTAAGTCAAGGTGGCGGAGGTGAGCTTTGCTGAGGGCCCTGACGTGATTAGAAGTGCTTTTAGTTGAGATTTCCTATTTAAATACACCGTACCATGTATCCTCCAATGAGATGTATTATTGTCTCATGTGCAAGAGATTATTACTATGTTACTTTGTTTCAAAAAGTACCTCGTATCCTAAGGAGATGTTTGATTTAAACCATTAGCTTCTGAGTTAAACAATATGCTTTTGAGTACTCAGATGGTAGTAATGTGTCACTAATCACAGTGGCTGCAGTCCACCGTACCATGCCATCAACCTACCTAACACCAGGCTTGCCATGCAGTCCTTCATCAGTCCTGTTTGGCAATAGGTAAATGTAATTTCATTCACTTTATTTTTCCTTTCCCATTGTTTTCATTCAAGTGAAATAATAGCTTCTATTATCTTTCTCCAGATACCCCTATTGTGGCCTGAGTTGGAAACAGTATTACTGTTGACATTATATTCTAAAATGGTACTAACCACCCGTGGGACATCTGTTATTGCTTTGGACATGATTTTCATGAATTAGGCATATACTTAAAAGTGTTTTTCTCTTGTCTCCGTCAAGACAATAGGATTAATAATTGCTATATTAGCTTACATTAGAATGCACTGGGGAACTAGTGGGAGGGAATTGTAATGCCACTGAATCATTTTGAATGAATAGAGGCCAGGGCCTTCAGCAAAGCTCAGCCCATGTACCTTGACTTAAACTACACCCCTCATGGGCGCAGGTACAGGGAACCTGCTTACTGCCAAAACAGGACTCAGTCTGGTCTTCATACTGTACTGTATAGCAATGTTATGAATTTGTCATTGTGAATTCATTTGCTATTGTATGTACTGTTTTTGTCCCTACAAATGCTTTTTAAACATGAATGACGATGTGATATGGTGTATTTGTTAAGACAGTGTCCACCAGTTATGTTTTTAGAGCTCGAACAAAGAAATAAACAATTCAACAACAACAATGTTCTTTTGTGTGGCTGTTTATTGCCTTTGTTAATGCACCCTTGACAACAATGACATGGATTACCAATTAATTATTGTACTTCAAACGAGCATCCATAGTTCGGGGAAAGTTTGACATACTAAGCCATTCCCCACAAGGGACAACATAGTCCGAACACAGCCTGATTGGCTGTCTATCCTTTGCTGTTCAACACAAGTTCTAGTGCCATTAGCATGAGGATGAAAAGGGCAGCTTTTCGGAAAAACTAGCAGTCGTTCAATCTTCCCAGAGTAACAGTTGGGATAATGGGACAATTCGGAGTACAACACATTTCTCATTCCTGGATTGAGGTACGTTTTCCAAGCCATATCTCACGCCGGCTCTGTGGTGTCTTGATCTACACAGTCATGCTGTCTGACCCCAGTGCAGCTCAGTGTAAACAAGCGTAACAGTAGTGTAGGAGCCATTTTGGCCTGTTTATGAGTAGTGTATATGTTGTCTGTCAAGGGTAATTTGTACTTGTTTTGTACACTAGAGGGCACTATATGTTGAGGTCATGGGTCACTGGTCATGTGTGTATATAGGTAGCACAGTTGACCAGGAAGGGTTATCACAGGTGACCAGGAAGGGTTATCACAGGTGACCAGGAAGGGTTATCACAGGTGAGAGGAGAGCACATACAGTTGTTACTGTATCACAAATACAGCTTATAGAATGCATCTCTCTGTACCCTTTTCTATAGGAATATGTGTTTTGGAGCCATTTATATTTTATATACGCAATAAATGGAACTTCACCCCAAAAGAGTAATGTTTGGAAAGCTGATTTTTCTGGACGTGTTATGGACAGCTCTCTCCTGGCAGTTCATAGAGAAGCACCACTACAGGTCGGGTCAGAATCTCCTGGCAACATCATGACATAAGTAGATTTACTAGTTTACCCCTTTTTCTTTGAGATTATCAAACGTTTTCCCCTTTAAACATACTTTTGTTTTAAGCAACAAATTGAAAGACAAAGAAATGGCATGTGTACAAGGTTCAAACAGTTGTTTATTGCAAGGCAACATGAACATTCCCACAAAACCGTTATTCATAAGATGGACAGAGAAATAATGCATTATTCAAAGTATAAAAGAGATTTTTCTTTTTGTTAATTTCCCAAAGAACAATGTAAGACATTTGAGAGATTGCAGGCACAAAACACATGACAAACTCACAGTCACTGACACCAACGATATCTAGGCCCTACAGTCAATGCATTGGTGTCTGTTCACTTTTCAAGTACAACATAATGGTTGTGTTTACACAGGCAGCCCAACTCTGATATTTTGCCCAAGTACTGGCAAAAAGCTCTTATCTGATTGGTTTAAAGACCAATTAAAAAATGATCAGAATTGGACTGCCTGTGTAAACTCAGTGAGTCTGACTACTATTCAAGAATGCTTGGTTGGTTCCAGTCTTTCTGTCATTGTAAACAACATGATTGGTTTGATCAGACTTGGATTAGCCTATTAAAAGTATTGCCTTATGCTGTACTAGTCTTGATCTTGGCTGCTGTGATTGCATCATATAGTAATAATACCGTAAGTTATTAAGAAAAAGTAACAAAATGATTGTTTACTACAGTATAATAAAAGAATGAGCTCCTTTAGTGAGGAATACTTCAATAACAGTCTTAAGACGAAGTGTTAACATATGAGGTACAGGAATTCCAGTTATACAGTCTATCAATCTAGAAAGAAAGGTACAGATACATACTACTCCCCACCATATTACAACCTCAGAGATCCACAGACACACTCCTGTACAACTCCCACAGGAGGTGTTTTGGCTTTTCAATACATGACACCCACATGTAAGAACGTCACACACATTTTAAGAGTCCCCCAATATCTGCTGGCTGAACTAAGATATGAACCTGGGTCATGTTCATTACGGCACACAACGGAAAACGTTTTGAAATGCTTTGCCATGGAAAATGAAAATCCAGGTAATCCCTCCCTGTTTGAGGTTGTTTTTGTCCGTTTGGTGACTAATGAACACGACCCTGGAGTGGTACAGGACTGTTAGTAGATCTTTATCACTGGCCAGAGAATGAAGCTACCTAAACAACAAAATAATATTCTATTCCTATCAATAGAAATCAGCCATGCTTTAACCTGAAGGCTATTTACCCTGTTGTACCCTGTCTGTGGTTTTTTGCTGTGCGCTTGTTGAGACCGTATGAGGATACCACTGACCATCTAACATCCACGGACTACAGGAGCTGGAGGTGCAGATGGGATATCTAGGTGCAGAGGTGGAGAGTGGGTCTATGTGTGTGTGTGTGTGTGTGTGTGTGTGTGTGTGTGTCAACATATAGTGATGCATAGGAGGTGGTAAATCTGGAAGACCATAGATACTGTATTCAAGAGCATGCGTTTGAGTTTTTCATAGTTACTGTGTTTAGAAGATTATGGAGTATGGTTCATATAGGCCCATAAAAAAGCAAGCAGTGGTCTAGTCATTATTATTATGACACAGGTGTAAGGTTAGGAGTGGTGCCAGACACACAGGTATAAGGTTAGGAGTGGTGCCAGACACACAGGTGTAAGGTTAGGAGTGGTGCCAGACACACAGGTATAAGGTTAGGAGTGGTGCCAGACACACAGGTGTAAGGTTAGGAGTGGTGCCAGACACACAGGTATAAGGTTAGGAGTGGTGCCAGACACACAGGTGTAAGGTTAGGAGTGGTGCCAGACACACAGGTGTAAGGTTAGGAGTGGTGCCAGACACACAGGTGTCCATCCAGTGTGGCGGTAAGGGCTGGGTTGTAAGGGAGTGTTGGGAGTCATTTAACTATCTAGCCTAGTAGGAATGGTAGCTATTTACAGTACAAGGCAGCTGCAAGTCAAAGGTCAAATTGGGGTGAGGTTGCCTTTAACCACAGACATAGGATCAGATTCCCAACCCCCAGTCCTACCTTTAAACATTATGGGGAGGAAAACATATCTGATCCTGATTCAGTCAATGGTTAGAGGCAACATCTACTTACTCAGAGTAATAGGGGTTGATACGAGGATATGGGAGGTAGGGCTGCAAAAGTCTGGTAACTTTCCCTAAAATGTTCAGGAAAATAAGCAGGAAATCCAGGAATTCTCCAATTGGGATTTCTGGAAAATCTAGACATTTTGTTGACAGAATTTTGCAACCCTAAGGGCAGGTTAATGTTATGCGTTTGAGAGATGTTCTTTTGACATAGGATGCATCAGTGGCACACAGGAATGACACGTTTCAGTCCAGCAGGCCCCTTGGCTACTGCTGGACCCTGACTGGTCCGCAAGGCAACACACACTAGTCACCCTGAAAGACACAAGAGCATGGGTAAATGTGTGTGTGTGTGTGTGTACATTTGTGTTTATGTGTGTGTCACTCACCCACTCATCGTCTTCTACTCCCTGGAAGGACTCCTGTGGTAGAGGGTTGTCGTCCATGTTCCCCAGCTTGCCTATCATGGCACTCAACAGCTGTAGTACATACAGATGGTTAACACACTATAGTCCCACTACTGACTAGTGGTGAGTACCAAGACAGATGGTCAACACACTATAGTCCCACTACTGACTAGTGGTGAGTACCAAGACAGATGGTTAACACACTATAGTCCCACTACTGACTAGTGGTGAGTACCAAGACAGATGGTTAACACACTATAGCCCCACTACTGACTAGTGGTGAGTACCAAGACAGATGGTCAACACACTATAGTCCCACTACTGACTAGTGGTGAGTACCAAGACAGATGGTTAACACACTATAGTCCCACTACTGACTAGTGGTGAGTACCAAGACAGATGGTTAACACACTATAGTCCCACTACTGACTAGTGGTGAGTACCAAGACAGATGGTTAACACACTATAGCCCCACTACTGACTAGTGGTGAGTACCAAGACAGATGGTTAACACACTATAGTCCCACTACTGACTAGTGGTGAGTACCAAGACAGATGGTTAACACACTATAGTCCCACTACTGACTAGTGGTGAGTACCAAGACAGATGGTTAACACACTATAGTCCCACTACTGACTAGTGGTGAGTACCAAGACAGATGGTTAACACACTATAGTCCCACTACTGACTAGTGGTGAGTACCCATATCCCTCATTTAACATGATATCAATATGAGCAAGACATATTGAGATATCGGTTTATCCTTGTTGTTAACCTACACTATTAGGTAATGAACATTCATGAGTCTTGCAGGGACAAACCCTCTCACAGACTCTCAACAGCATAGTGAACTGGCGCTGCCCATTGTATTCAAACTGGTTAGGTATGTCTATTTGCTACCAGAATATTTACGTCTAGCCCAATAGAAAACCTGCAAGCAGTTGTCTGGACTTCACAAAGCCGTGGAAATGAACAGAAAATGAAACATTCATACATGATATCGATATAGATTTTCCCATCACTACTAATAACTATTCACACTATTACTGTGACAAAACATGACAAAACAGTCACCAAGCTTCTAGGTAGCTAGCTGCACCCACAGAGAAATACTAAGATAAAATGCTTGTACACATTCAGATTAGGGATGCACGATATATCGGTGGTATGCTGACGTGCATACCTATATACCGTAGGTACATGACGTAATGACGCCACGGAAAATGTAGCGCTACACGTGCAACACAGCATTCCTAACCTAGCCCACAATGTCTCTCGCACTGAGATGCAGTGCCTTAGACCGCTGCGTCCATGTGTGTGTTAACTATTTCACTTAAAAGGCCGCTTACATTTTTAATATCGGTAGCGTTTCTTTTTTGTCAAGGAAAATATCAGATATCGGTATTGGCCAAAAATGTCATATCACTGGATCACTCATTCAGAGAGTAGCAAGACACACACACACACACACACACACACACACACACACACACACACACACACACACACACACACACACACACACACACACCTCATCTTTCTTCTGCTCGTCAGTCTTCTCCTCCAGGTAGTGAGAGGATGGAAGGTACTTTCTCACTTGGACCTCCTTGGGCGCCTCACTCACTGAGAGGACAGACAGGCAGACAGATGGACAGACAGTGACAGTGAGACCAGTGAGTTGGGAGGGGTTAGAATGGCAGTGGGCCACTGTGTATATACAGGGTTGTGTTAGAATGGCAGTGGGCCACTGTGTATATACAGGGTTGTGTTAGAATGGCAGTGGGCCCCTCACAGCTCTCTCCACTGGCTTCCAGTCGAAGCTCGCATCCGCTACAAGACCATGGTGCTTGCCTACGGAGCTGTGAGGGGAACGGCACCTCCGTACCTTCAGGCTCTGATCAGGCCCTACACCCAAACAAGGGCACTGCGTTCATCCACCTCTGGCCTACTCGCCTCCCTACCTCTGAGGAAGCACAGTTCCCGCTCAGCCCAGTCAAAACTGTTCGCTGCTCTGGCACCCCAATGGTGGAACAAGCTCCCTCACGACGCCAGGACAGCGGATTCAATCACCACCTTCCGGAGACACCTGAAACCCCACCTCTTTAAGGAATACCTAGGATAGGATAAAGTAATCCTTCTAACCCCCCCTTAAAAGATTTAGATGCACTATTGTAAAGTGGTTGTTCCACTGGATATTATAAGGTGAATGCACCAATTTGTAAGTCGCTCTGGATAAGAGCGTCTGCTAAATGACTTAAATGTTAAAATGTTAAATGTGTATGTACTGGGTTGTGTTAGAATGGCAGTGGGCCACTGTGTATATACAGGGTTGTGTTAGAATGGCAGTGGGCCACTGTGTATGTACTGGGTTGTGTTAGAATGGCAGTGGGCCACTGTGTATATACATGGTTGTGTTAGAATGGCAGTGGGCCACTGTGTATATACTGGGTTGTGTTAGAATGGCAGTGGGCCACTGTGTATATACAGGGTTGTGTTAGAATGGCAGTGGGCCACTGTGTATATACAGGGTTGTGTTAGAATGGCAGTGGGCCACTGTGTATATACTGGGTTGTGTTAGAATGGCAGTGGGCCACTGTGTATATATACTGGGTTGTGTTAGAATGGCAATGGGCCACTGTGTATGTACTGGGTTGTGTTAGAATGGCAGTGGGCCACTGTGTATATACAGGGTTGTGTTAGAATGGCAGTGGGCCACTGTGTATATACGGGGTTGTGTTAGAATGGCAGTGGGCCACTGTGTATATACGGGGTTGTGTTAGAATGGCAGTGGGCCACTGTGTATATACAGGGTTGTGTTAGAATGGCAGTGGGCCACTGTGTATATACTGGGTTGTGTTAGAATGGCAGTGGGCCACTGTGTATACGGGGTTGTGTTAGAATGGCAATGGGCCACTGTGTATATACAGGGTTGTGTTAGAATGGCAGTGGGCCACTGTGTATATACTGGGTTGTGTTAGAATGGCAATGGGCCACTGTGTATATACGGGGTTGTGTTAGAATGGCAGTGGGCCACTGTGTATATACTGGGTTGTGTTAGAATGGCAATGGGCCACTGTGTATATACGGGGTTGTGTTAGAATGGCAATGGGCCACTGTGTATATATGGGGTTGTGTTAGAATGGCAGTGGGCCACTGTGTATATACTGGGTTGTGTTAGAATGGCAGTGGGCCACTGTGTATGTACGGGGTTGTGTTAGAATGGCAGTGGGCCACTGTGTATGTACGGGGTTGTGTTAGAATGGCAGTGGGCCACTGTGTATATACAGGGTTGTGTTAGAATGGCAGTGGGCCACTGTGTATATACTGGGTTGTGTTAGAATGGCAGTGGGCCACTGTGTATGTACGGGGTTGTGTTAGAATGGCAGTGGGCCACTGTGTATGTACGGGGTTGTGTTAGAATGGCAGTGGGCCACTGTGTATGTACTGGGTTGTGTTAGAATGGCAGTGGGCCACTGTGTATGTATGGGGTTGTGTTAGAATGGCAGTGGGCCACTGTGTATGTACGGGGTTGTGTTAGAATGGCAGTGGGCCACTGTGTATGTACTGTATGTTCTAAAGGCAGCAGCACTAACCTAACTACTAGACCACAACAGGCCACATGCAGAGACACGGCGTGCAGACAAGTCTTCTCTGACTTGATTAGTCTCAGTCAGGTCTGGAAGAACATGGATCTTCACACACGCTAATAGCTCTTAACAACTTGTCCAATATCCTTTTCATTACATTTTAAATCACCTTTATTTGATTTCAACAGTCAAGCCCTCACTTCGGATGTTGTTAATTTGATTGGATAATTTCATTTACAATCACTACACCCTCCGTTCGTTTGATTGGCTGATGCCGATGTTCCATTAAAAGAACACTTCCTGTCACATCAAAACATACAGTGGCAAGAAAAAGTATGTGAATCCTTTGGAAAAACCTGGATTTCTGCATAAATAGGTCCTAATATTTGATCTGATCTTCATCTAGGTCAGAACAATAGACAAACAGTCTGCTTACAATAATAACATACAAACAATGTGTTTTTATGTCTTTATTGAACACACCGTGTAAACATTCACAGTACAGGGTGGGAAAGTATGTGAACCCTTGGATTTAATAACTGGTTGACCCTCCTTTGGCAGCAATGACCTCAACCAAACGTTTTCTGTAGTTGCGGATCAGACCTGCACAGCGGTCAGGAGGAATTTTGGACCATTCCTCTTTACAAAACTGTTTCAGTTCAGCAATATTCTTGGGATGTCTGGTGTGAACTGCTCTCTCGAGGTCATGCCACAGCATCTCAATCGGGTTGAGGTCAGGACTCTGACTGGGCCACTCCAGAAGGCGTATTTTCTTCTGTTGAAGCCATTCTGTTGTCGATTTACTTCTGTGTTTTGGGTCGTTATCCTGTTGCATCACCCAACTTCTGTTGAGCTTCAATTGGCGGACAGACAGCCTAACATTCTCCTGCAAAATGCCTTGAATTCTTGGGAATTCATTTTTCCATCGATGATAGCAAGCTGTCCAGGCCCTGAGGCAGCAAAGCAGCCCCAAACCATGATACTCCCTCCACCATGCTTTACAGTTGGGTTGAGGTTTTGATGTTGGTGTGCTGTGCCTTTTTTATCTCCACACATAGTGTTGTGTGTTGCTTCCAAACAACTCCACTGTAGTTTCATCTGTCCACAGAATATTCAGCCAGTAGCGCTGTGGAACATCCAGGTGCTCTTTTGCAAACTTCAGACATGCAGCAAATGTTCTTTTTTGGACAGCAGTGGCTTCCTCCGTAGTGTCCTCCCATGAACACCATTCTTGTTTAGTGTTTTACGTATCGTAGACTCGTCAACAGAGATGTTAGCATGTTCCAGAGATTTCTGTAAGTCTTTAGCTGACACTCTAGGATTCTTCTTAAGCTCATTGAGCATTCTGCGCTGTGCTCTTGCAGTCATCTTTGCAGGACGGCCACTCCTAGGGAGAGTGGCAACAGTGCTGAATTTCTCCATTTATACACAATTTGTCTTACCGTGGACTGATGAACATCAAGGCTTTTAGAGATACTTTTGTAACTCTTTCCAGTTTTATGCAAGTCAACAATTCTTAATCTTAGGTCTTCTGAGATCTCTTTTGTTCGAGGCATGGTTCACATCAGGCAATGCTTCTTGTGAATAGCAAACTCACATTTTGTGAGTGTTTTTATAGGGCAGGGCAGCTCTAACCAACATCTCCAATCTTGTCTCATTGATTGGACTCCAGGTTAGCTGACTCCTGACTCCAATTAGCTTTTGGAGAAGTCATTAGCCTAGGGGTTCACATACTTTTTCCAACCTACACTGGGAATGTTTAAATGATGTATTCAATATAGACAAGAAAAATACAATAATTTGTGTGTTATTAGTTTAAGCACACTATGTTTGTCTATTGTTGTGATCAAATTTGATGACCAATTTATGCAGAAATGCAAGTAATTCAAAAGGGTTCACATACTTTTTCTTGCCACTATACATGTGTGTCATTCCAGGTACACAGAACCAGAAGACTTAGCTCAAAGCCTGTATCGGTAATTCTACGTTATAGAAGATCTCTGCCTCACATTGAGTTGATTGACGATTGGCTGTTAGAATAGATTTAGCTAGTATCACCATCATGTCAAAGCACAAGGCAGATAATCTTGTCAAACCCAGGACTTGACCCATGAAAGCGTGGATAGGTTGCCCCTTATAAACTGTACCTGCTCGGCTTCTCATCTGACATTCAAAAGGAGGATCTAACAGTAATGCTGTTGAATTCAGTCCACTGTTTGTACTATATGTGCCTGGTCGGAGCAGAGCTGAGGTTAGCCCCTACCTGGGGTCATGTCTTTGGGCTTGAGGCTGATGGAGTGGTGCTTCCCATCAGAACCAGCCAGCCAGGCTGAGGCTGTCAGAGAGGACTCCCACCACACTGCTGTGTCTGGGTACACATCATCCTGGAAGAACTCTTTCTGTGGACGGACAGAGAGGAGGGAGGGAGACGAGCCACGACAGGATTAGTTCAGAACTCAAACAGCTCAAACTCCACAGACTAAGTACAAACAGGGGTTCACATACCAAACCCTTTTTACTGGTAGTCCTTTGAGGCCCTGGTCTGAAAAGTCATCAAATAACTGCAGGTTTTTCCTATTTCCCCCATATATACAGTAGATGGCAGCGTTCAGCCATAACTCACTCTGACGCGGGGGACTCTAAAGACCACTGGCTCTATGGAGGTCTTACTGAGCCTCAGACCCCTGGCCACCTCTACCTCTTGCACCACACACTCAGTCTTCGGCAGGAAGGCCAAGCCCTAAACACAGGAAACAGGAAGTTCATGCAGAGAGATTCTACAGGTCTACAGGAGCCAGAGTAATTGATTAACAGATTGTCAATTAGTCAGTCAGTCAATCAATTCACAGACATTTTTATACAAGTCACAAATTCAGGGAAATGTTTTTATCCATTGACTACAAAACATGTAATAAGAAGGAGCGGGATATAGGAAATGAGAAAAGAAAGAGGGAAAAGCAGGGATGTAAATGCTGTAAACATAAAGCTTATACCTTGTGGGGCTCTGAGGAGTTGAAGCTGGCACATTCCAGGAAATAGGGAGCTTCTGGCACTATCTCAAAGATGTACACTCGCGTGTCACCCTGGTAAACGTAAACAACAATAAACAATGGCTGTGTAGGTTTCTCGTGTCAAAGTCTGGGTATGGAGAGTCAGTATGGATCTACCAATCCACCACCACCAATGGCCGACATTAACCCGGTCCCAGATAGTTTTTTGTTGTCTTCTAGCCATAAGAGTTGGCAAGACAGCACAAACAGATCGGGAACCAGGCGAGGCAGACATTATTATCATTAAGCACAAGAGTCTGTAACAGACTTTCAACACAACATCAAGTCAATATGGGTTCTATTTTCTCTATACAAAAGAAATGCTCTGTTTATTTGTTTGTTGTTTACCTTTCCGGTGAGGATGACGACGCTGGTGTCGGGGTCGTAGAAGGGAATGAGGGTGGAGGGCGAGACGTCGGTGGGGGCGCTGGCGATGGCCCCGGAGGACAGGGACTCAGCGGAGTGCAGGTACAGGGTTCTCTCACTGCGACTGCAGAAGGGGGAAAACACATCGGGGGTCAAAGGTGAGGTGAACTGTGGTGACATCATCAACGAGGTCTCGGGTCAGAGGGGTTGTTTTCCTCTCGTTCACCAGGACCATAAAACCATTGGTGCAGTTTTTTGTGTGAACCAAGATTATGGGTAAACTACATGTCAGACTGTCTGAATGGTCATACACAAACGATGAACTGAATGAATTAAATGAAGGTAAATGGATTAAGCACAAATTGAAGCTCAACTACCAAACAGAAATACAGAAATATTCACCTGTCGAATCCTGACACCATCAGGTATTTGCCGTCACACACCCACACCACACGGGCCCCTCTGTGGCCCTCAGGACCTGCACCCTCCTGCAGAGAGAGAGAGAAGGAGAATGAGAGAGAGAGATATGGAAATACTCTGTTTCAACACAAAAAGGTTAAAAACTCCTCAGGTCTCCTGTACACACACCTGTACTGGGTCAGCAGACTTGCGAGGGTCGTAGATGCGCAATTTCCCATCCTTACACACCGTGGCCAGGAGTTTACCATCCGGACTCCACGCCATCCCAAATATCTATATGCACACCAGGCAGGAGAGAGGGAACAGAGAAAGGAACGAGTGAAAAGTTGAAATGAAGCGAAGGAGACAGGCAAAATGCACATTCCTTGTACATACTGTAGGTAGGATCAATCAATCAATATCCATCCATCAATCATTATTATTATCCCAGATAAATTCTACCACGCCCCTATTCTCTAACAAAACCAGTGGTTCTACCCCCTGCCAATGCCACATTCCTTATGTCCTGCCCCTTTCCCTCCTCCCCCGTCACCTGATCCTGGTGTCCCCGGAGCGCTTTGACCTCGTCCCCAGACTCCAGGTTCCACAGGCGCACCGTCTGGTCGTAGGAGGAGGATGCCAGCAGGCCCGACGCCAGGGGGTGGAACTTGACTGAGTAGATCTTCTCGGTGTGGCCTGTGATTGGTCAAAACCACTGTCACTCACTCACATTCTATCAATCAATCAAGATATGATTTATTTCTATTGACAGATTGATCATGTTATGATCTACTCAGTAAGTCACACAGTATAAGGCTATATATAAAGATAATACCGGTATCCTGTTCATTTCATTTCTGTCACTCATTGAATGAAGGATAGTGCACTGATACATATGTGGCTACATTCACTCACACATCTACATGTTCAGATATTTCACATTGGACCCCAAAAGCCCCAGCTCTGAGTCTAATTTCATTGAACTACTTTAATTGAACTAAATTGGGCTCCAGGCCCCTGTGGAGTGTGTCTTACCCTGCAGGATGGCCTCTGGCTCAGTCAGGGTCTCTGTCAGACCCCCCTCAGGCACCTGCCACACACGGATCTTAGCATCGTCGCCCGCCACCACCAGTCTGTGACTGTTGAAGGGGTCCCAGGAGAAGTCAGCCACATTGACAGAGTTCTGGATGGTGGGCAGGCCCGTGTCCGCTAGCTTCCCAGCCTGAGACAACTGAGGAGGGGAGGAGGAGGGGGGCACTGAGATACGTCCCTCTTTCTTTCATGTGTGAACCAATAGAACCACATCTTTGGTCTAATATGGTGGCCCCCACAGAGATCCTAAATCATTATTTAGACTATTCATTCCTATTATTTGATGACATTCTACTGTACATGTCATTCTGTAGTGGCTGCATATTATTTCATGTTGGTTGAAGTGCTGTCTACTCCCCTCCAACTCATAAGAAGACACAGCCCTAAAACACCCTCACTTTAGCACAATCCTGCTTTCTTCTCCAGGGCTCACTTAAAATAGATAAATACAAAGACAAATAAAAATAACTAAAAGAATACTACAATATTTCTGATAAAGACACATTATCTTCCATTTTCTAAGTGTGGAAGTACCTCAAAGATGGCGATCTGACCCCCGGCTGTGGCGAGGGGCACGGCTACGCGATGGCGGTTGGCACAGAAGCCATCACACTCCCCGGGCGTGGTGAGGTTGAGCCCCTTCAGGTTGGTGAAGTGGGTGTCTCTGTGGAGCACCGCACCCTGCAGGTGACGAAACTTACTGCTGGGACCTGGGGGAGGAGGAGAGGGAGAGAGAGAGGGAGGAGTAGGAGGAGAGGGAGGGAGGGAGGGAGGGAGGGAGGGAGGGAGGGAGGGAGGGAGGGAGGGAGGGAGGGAGGGAGGGAGGGAGGGAGGGAGGAGAGCAGGGTGATTTTAGACCTTAGCTACATTATTTGTAACCTGGGTCTTGTTCATTAGGCACCAACCTGAAAAAATGTTTGACAATGTACCTGGTCCAATAAGAAATGCTTGTTTTAGTTTTACATTGAAAAACATTTTGTTACGGAGTGCCCAATGAACACAACCCAGGCACATTATTAGAAACCTAGTCCCATACTATATGTGCTGTGGGAAAGTCTTGTATGGTTAACAAACAAGTTGGTTACAGCACATTTAGAATGTTACCAGGCTACATCAGACGGGGATACTGGCAGGGTGCCTGGTCCCAGATCTGTTTGTGCTGTCTTGATATGCTAGCACTGTGTAGGATTGGGTCGTCAGACAGGTTCAGATTAGTGTCAGTTGTAAATACAGCTCAAACCAACAGTCAGCATGACATTATAACTAGATAATGACATGGTTAGGAAATGAGAGGAGATGAGAGAGAGAGAGAGAGCCTTACCTAGCATTGAGTCTGACACTGTCAAATCTTACATATCATACTTCCTAATACCATAACCGGATATGTAACACATAGCATTGTGGGTAATGTAGTACCGCTACAGTTTCCCAAAACAGCCTTATTCAGCATGTTGCTGATGGGTAAGGATGTGTGTGTGCGTATGTGTGGTGTGTGTATGTATGTGTGGTGTGCGCGTGTGTGTGTATGTGTGTGTGTGTGTGTGCGTATTCACGTATATGTGTGTTTGTGTGTGTGTGAGATGGAGCACTGCTACTGTTTCCCAAACAGCCTTACCCAACATGCTGCTGATGGCTTTGACACTCTGGCTGGGGCTGGGTTGGAAGCCTGAGGAGAGGCCAGAGGTGGAGGAGGGGGAGCGGGACGGGGCAGCACTGCTGCTGGGGGAGCTCAGGGGACTGCTGGAGGTGGAGCAGCCTCGCACTGGAGCCTCCTGGAGAGGAAGAACAACAGTAATACATATACAATATATAATCATATAATTAAACAATAAGGCCCGAGGGGGTGTGGTATATGGTCAATATACCACGGCTAAGGGCTGTTCTCTGCACGACACAACGCGGAGTGCCTGGATACAGCCCTTAGCCGTGGTATATTGGCCATATACCACAAACCCCTGAGGTGCCTTATTGCTATTATAAATTGATTACCAACGTAATTAGAACAGTAAAAATAAATGTTTTGTCATACCAGTGGAATATGGTCTGATATACCACGGCTTTCAGCCAATCAGCAACAAGGCTCGAATCACCCAGTGTATATATCAAATATAGTGTATTTGGTCTGATTAATATAAAATACTTTCTAGAGAGAAGGAATAATAATATGGTCACTAAACCAGATGTCTTCATCCAAAGCTACTCACAGGTTTACAGACTACTTTAATCTACAGACTTTAGATACTCACAGGTTCATCCAAGATATTCAATCAATACTGGATGTGTGGCCCGATGCAATAATATAACAACAATTACAGAGAAAATAAACAAAATCCAAATTCCATTTTTCTTAAAAAGACAATAAAAAGGTAGTTGCAAGCAGAGGGAATGAGGGAACGGAGGGAATGAGGGAACGGAGGGGATGAGGGAATGAGGGAACGGAGGGGACGGAGGGAATGAGGAAACGGAGGGGACGGAGGGAATGAGGGAACGGAGGGGACGGAGGGAATGAGGAAACGGAGGGGACGGAGGGAATGAGGGAACGGAGGGGACGGAGGGAATGAGGGAACGGAGGGGACGGAGGGAATGAGGGAACGGAGGGGACGGAGGGAATGAGGGAAGGGAGGGAATGAGGGAACGGAGGGAATGAGGGAACGGAGGGAATGAGGGAACGGAGGGAATGAGGGAAGGGAGGGAATGAGGGAACGGAGGGAATGAGGGAACGGAGGGAAGGGAGGGAATGAGGGAACGGAGGGAATGAGGGAAGGGAGGGAATGAGGGAACGGAGGGAATGAGGGGACGGAGGGAATGATGGGAATGAGGGAACGGAGGGAACGGAGGGAATGAGGGAACGGAGGGAATGAGGGAAGGGAGGGAATGAGGGAACGGAGGGAATGAGGGAATGAGGGAACGGAGGGAAGGGATGGAGCCAAAAGAGAAATGACAGCGACCCATAGAGGGGGAGAACGGATGATGCTGGACTCTCACCTCTTTGCTCCTCCCACTGGGCAGCTCTTTCTTAGCAGGCATCTGATTGGCTGGTTTAGCGTTGTTAGGCTTCTGACGATTGGATGGGTTGACACTGACCTTGTCAACCTGAGAAGACGCACATGATTGGATGTTTAAGGGAACAGCAGGCTATTGCTTGGTCCTGAAGTACAAACCACGCCAAAAACCAAGCACTTCTATTGGTACTGTATGCACATTGTATCCAAGTTAGAATACAGATTCTAGTTATATTGTGTAGAGTGATGGTGGTACATCCAAGTTAGAATACAGATTCTAGTTATATTGTGGAGAGTGATGGTGTTACATCCAAGTTAGAATACAGATTATAGTTATATTGTGGAGAGTGATGGTGTTACATCCAAGTTAGAATACAGATTCTAGTCATATTGTGGAGAGTGATGGTGTTACATCCAAGTTAGAATACAGATTCTAGTCATATTGTGGAGAGTGATGGTGGAACATCCAAGTTAGAATACAGATTCTAGTTATATTGTGTAGAGTGATGGTGGTACATCCAAGTTAGAATACAGATTCTAGTCATATTGTGGAGAGTGATGGTGTTACATCCAAGTTAGAATACAGATTCTAGTTATATTGTGGAGAGTGATGGTGGAACATCCAAGTTAGAATACAGATTCTAGTTATATTGTGGAGAGTGATGGTGGAACATCCAAGTTAGAATACAGATTCTAGTTATATTGTGGAGAGTGATGGTGTTACATCCAAGTTAGAATACAGATTCTAGTCATATTGTGGAGAGTGATGGTGTTACATCCAAGTTAGAATACAGATTCTAGTTATATTGTGGAGAGTGATGGTGGTACATCCAAGTTAGAATACAGATTATAGTTATATTGTGGAGAGTGATGGTGTTACATCCAAGTTAGAATACAGATTCTAGTTATATTGTGGAGAGTGATGGTGGAACATCCAAGTTAGAATACAGATTATAGTTATATTGTGGAGAGTGATGGTGGAACATCCAAGTTAGAATACAGATTCTAGTTATATTGTGGAGAGTGATGGTGGTACATCCAAGTTAGAATACAGATTCTAGTTATATTGTGGAGAGTGATGGTGTTACATCCAAGTTAGAATACAGATTCTAGTTATATTGTGGAGAGTGATGGTGGAACATCCAAGTTAGAATACAGATTATAGTTATATTGTGGAGAGTGATGGTGGAACATCCAAGTTAGAATACAGATTCTAGTTATATTGTGGAGAGTGATGGTGGAACATCCAAGTTAGAATACAGATTCTAGTTATATTGTGGAGAGTGATGGTGTTACATCCAAGTTAGAATACAGATTCTAGTTATATTGTGGAGAGTGATGGTGTTACATCCAAGTTAGAATACAGATTCTAGTCATATTGTGGAGAGTGATGGTGTTACATCCAAGTTAGAATACAGATTCTAGTTATATTGTGGAGAGTGATGGTGGTACATCCAAGTTAGAATACAGATTATAGTTATATTGTGGAGAGTGATGGTGTTACATCCAAGTTAGAATACAGATTCTAGTTATATTGTGGAGAGTGATGGTGGAACATCCAAGTTAGAATACAGATTCTAGTTATATTGTGGAGAGTGATGGTGGAACATCCAAGTTAGAATACAGATTCTAGTTATATTGTGGAGAGTGATGGTGTTACATCCAAGTTAGAATACAGATTCTAGTTATATTGTGGAGAGTGATGGTGTTACATCCAAGTTAGAATACAGATTCTAGTCATATTGTGGAGAGTGATGGTGTTACATCCAAGTTAGAATACAGATTCTAGTTATATTGTGTAGAGTGATGGTGGTACATCCAAGTTAGAATACAGATTATAGTTATATTGTGGAGAGTGATGGTGTTACATCCAAGTTAGAATACAGATTCTAGTTATATTGTGTAGAGTGATGGTGGTACCTGTTTCTCGCCACCTTTCCACCACTCTGCAGCTGACATGGCTGCCGTCCGGCCCAAGGTGTCTGGGTACAGGTCTGCATGGAACTCCTGTCCTGACTGAATTAGTACACACAAAAGCAGACATACTCTAAAATGGAAGACATAAAGGCTTACTGCCTGTTGAATGGTTGCTCGTTCCATAACTTTATTTTCCTCAGTGACTACAAAGACACTATTGCCAAGTCCCACCCATCAGTTTAGAAACAAGAACAGGGAAAGAACTGTTGACATGGCATCAAAATGACAGATGGATCTGCTGTTACAGTAGCCTGAGAGATACTGGACCTTGCGGGGCACGTGGTAGTTGATTGGCACGATGAAGCTGTCCGTCAGCTGCAGGACCCGCATGACCTCACAGGACAGGACATCCAATGCCAGCTTGGGTACCATGGCAATGCCTCGCGTTGGGGCGTCCGTCAGACAGTGGCTCACTGGAGAGAAAGAGAGGAGGAGAGAATAAGAGTGAGAAAGAAGGAGAGAGTAGAGGACAGACCTGGATGTGTGAGAGAGGGAGTGAGAGAGGTAGGAGGACAGACCTGAGTGTGTGAGAGAGGGAGTGAGAGAGGTAGGAGGACAGACCTGGATGTGTGAGAGAGGGAGTGAGAGAGGTAGGAGGACAGACCTGAGTGTGTGAGAGAGGGAGAGGTAGGAGGACAGACCTGGGTGTGTGAGAGAGGGAGAGGTAGGAGGACAGGCCTGGGTGTGTGAGAGAGGGAGAGGGAGGAGGACAGACCTGGGTGTGTGAGAGAGGGAGAGGTAGGAGGACAGACCTGGGTGTGTGAGAGAGGGAGCGGGAGAGGTAGGAGGACAGACATGGGTGTGTGAGAGAGGGAGAGGGAGAGGTAGGAGGACAGACCTGGGTGTGTGAGAGAGGGAGAGGTCGGAGGACAGACATGGGTGTGTGAGAGAGGGAGAGGGAGAGGTAGGAGGACAGACCTGGGTGTGTGAGAGAGGGAGAGGTAGAAGGACAGTATTGGAAAATGATCAACCACTGATGATCTGTCCTTACCTTGGGACAGGAATGGTTCACTGGCAGACACCTCAAAGCAGTCAATGACACTATCTCCCTATGGAAGAGAGAACAAAGCAGACAGGACTGTATTTACTGAGGAAGATAATAGTAAAAGATTAAATGAGGCCAGCTGCCTTCATCCAATCTGTTAAGGGAGACAACAAACTACGTCTTACCATCCCAGATACTGTGAGGAGGCCTGAGTCTGGGTCAAACAAAGGCATCAGGGTCCTGAGAATGGAGAAGAGGGGGGGGAAGATGGAGAGAGAGAGTAGAGGGAGGGAGGAGAGAGAGAGTAGCGGGAAGAGAGAGAGGAGAGAGAGTGCAGAGGGAGGAGAGAGAGAGTAGAGGGGAGAGAGAGAGAGGAGGGGGAGGAGAGAGAGAAGAGGGGAAATGAGACAAAGATAGAGAAGATTTTCAACAAGTTGCAAAACAAGTTGAATCAATCACAAAAATCAACAGGCCAGTTTAGTGTAGTTTCAATCACCAACCACTAGATGGGGAAACACACCACTCATAGGAGAAATGCTCCATGTCGTAGTTCAGTACTATGAACCTTAACTTGCACTGCATATATCCTGCCATTATAAAGAATAACAACATATTAATCAAAGCAAGCACAAAAACATTTCTGGCATTAAATTACAAATTGAGGGCAAAAATTCTACACACACACACACACACACACACACACACACACACACACACACACACACAGTGTCCAGGGGACTTCCTGTGATAAAGTCAGAAGGGAAGGGGTGTGTGAGGTCACAGCTTCACATCACAGACAGTCCCTCCATGAGAATGACAGAGCAAGGCATCATGGTCAGAGAGAGAGAGAGAGAGAGAGAGAGGAGAGAGAGAGAGAGATGGTTGTTGATAGTGAGGAAGATAGAGGTAGAGGTGGAGGGTCTGATAAAAATACAGACCTTTCAGAATATCTGTTGTATTTTATATATCTATATTTATCTGAATGTTCCACAACGCTGTGCCCCACTGAACACAACTGGCTGGTCAATCAGGCCCATTCTATGGCTGAATGTCACACACAAACACACACACACACAGATCAACCAGGGTGAGTAGTGATGTCATGATGTATAAATATGAATCTAATGACAGACTGGAGTAGACTGACTGTTCTCCCTGCTACCGCTGACCCTATAGGGACATGGAACTGTCTGTCTGTCTGTCTGTCTGTCTGTCTGTCTGTCTGTCTGTCTGTCTGTCTGTCTGTCTGTCTGTCTGTCTGTCTGTCTGTCTGTTTGTCTGTTTGTCTGTTTGTCTCTGTGTGTATCCCAAAGCACACAGCAAATAGACTTTCAGAGTTGAACTCTGAGAAGCTGAATGAGAACAAGGACATGCTGTACAGACTGACTTCTGGAAACGTGCTGTGATTGGTCCCTTGTTCAAACCAAGGTGTTTTGGTTGTTTCTGATGGAAGTGGAACTGAATAGGGGCCCCGCTACCCCCTATTTCCATCTCCCTCTCTCTCTCACACACACATCTCTTTCTCTCACACTCCTGCAGATTGGACTGAACCCCTCCATCCCTCTCTCTACCCACCCCAGCCCTGTGAAGTCAGTGAGGGGCGGCCACGCTTCGTTAGTGCCTCTCTGTGTTCCCATGTCCAAGTCAGTCCACAGGGAGCCCCTCCATTCCCACACCCCCTTGTTCTGTCCACCCCTCTCTCTCCCTCCTCTATGTCTCCAATAGGTGCAATACCAGTTATGTCTGCAAATTGCCCTTTCTCTAATTCCCTTATCTCTGTATGTTTATCTTGTGTTTTCTCACACTATCCCATAGGAGAAACTTACACCAATCACACAGCTGAATAATGGACTTCTGGCTTTATCACAGATCATTGTTGCTGTTTTCTACAGTGTCACGCTCCACAGCACTGGGACTGGAGTGCATTTTCACACACACCCCCCCCCCCAGACCAATGACTGTATATGTGAATGAACAAAGCCATCGATCACGTGACACCATTCATATATAACTAGGAGTAAAGTGACTAGGCCACAGGATAGGTAGTAAACAGTAGCAGCAGTCTATGTGATGAGTCCAAACAGTGTAAAAAGGGTCAATGCAGATATTCTGGGAAGCTATTTGGTTCATTATTTAACAGTCTAATGGCTTGGGGGTAGACGCTGTACAGGGTCCTGTTGGTTCCACACTTGGTGCATTGGTACCGCTTTCTGTGCAGTAGCAGACAGAACAGTCTGTGTGTGTGTGTGTGTGTGTGTGTGTGTGTGTGTGTGTGTGTGTGTGTGTGTGTGTGTGTGTGTGTGTGTGGTGTGTGTGTGTGTGTGCGTGTGTGGCACCTTACACCTAACTGGGTGTTACGGTCATGTTGAGCTCACAGTGCTTTGAGACGTGGCATACAGTGCATTCAGAAAGTATTCAGACCCCTTGACTTTTCCACATTTTGTTATGTTACAGCCTTATTCTAAAATGGATGAATTTGTTTTTGTTCCCTCATCAATCTACGCACAATACCCCATTATGACAAAGAAAAAAATGTTTTTTAAAGATTTTAGAAAATGTATTCTAAATAAAAAACATTTACATAAGTATTCAGACCCTTTACTCAGTACTTTGTTAAAGCACCTTTGGCAGGGATTACAACCTCAAGTCTTCTTCCACTCAAGGACATTCAGAGACTTGTCCCGAAGCCACTCCTGTGTTGTCTTGGCGGTGTGCTTAGGGTCGTTGTCCTATTGGAAGGTGAACATTTTCCCTAGTCTGAAGTCCCGAGCACTCTGGAGCAGGTTTTCATCAAGGATCTCTCTGTATTTTGCTCCGTTCATCTTTGCCTCGATCCTGACAAGTCTCCCAGTCCCTGCCGCTGAAAAACATCCCCACAGCATGATGCTGCCACCACCATGCTTCACCGTACAGATGGTGCAAGGTTTCCTCCAGACGTGACGCTTGGCATTCAGGCCAAAGAGTTCAATCTTGATTTCATCAGACCAGATAATCTTGTTTCTCATGGTCTGAGAGTCCTTAAGGTGCCTTTTGGCAAAGTCCAAGCAGGCTGTCATGTGCCTTTTACTGAGGAGTAGCTTCAGTCTGGCCACTCTACCATAAAGGCCTGATTGGTGAAGTGCTGCAGAGATGGTTGTTCTTCTGGAATGTTCTCCCATCTCCACAGAGGAACTCTGGAGCTCTGTCAGAATGACCATCGGGTTCTTGGTCACCTCCCCAACCAAGGCCCTTCTCCTCCGATTGCTCAGTTTGGCCGGACGGCCCGTTCTAGGAAGAGTCTTGGTGGTTCCAAACTTCTTCCATTTAAGAATGATGGAGGCCACTGTGTTCTTGGGGACCTTCAATGCTGCAGAAATGTTTTGGTACCCTTCCCCAGATCTGTACCTCGACACAATCCTGTCTCAGAGCTCTACGGACAATTCCTTCGACCTCATGGCTTGGTTTTTGCTCTGACATGCACTGTCAACTGTGGGACCTCATATAGACAGGTGTGTGTCTTTTCAAATCATGTCCAATCAATTGAATTTACCACAGGTGGATTCCAATCAAGTTGTAGAAACATCTCAAGGATGATCAATGGAAACAGGATGCTCAATTTTGAGTCTCATAGTAAAGGGTCTGAATCCTTATGCAAGTAAGGTATTTCTGGTTTTGGGGTATTATGGGGTATTGTGTCATTATGGGGTATTGTGTGTAGATTGATGATGTAAAAAATATATTTAATACATTTTAAAATAAGGCTGTAACGTAACCAAATGTGGAAAAAGGCAAGAAAAATAAAGAGAGAGAGAGAGAGAGAGAGAGAGAGATGGTTTAGCAGGTGCTAGGCAATGAGCCACGGAGCACATTTTCACCTCAACATTAAGACCCATTCTGAGGCAAAAGGCATCTGCTTCCATCATGGGCCTAACATGTATCTTTCTGCACTACAATCACCCCCCCCCCCCCCCCCCCCCACCCCAAAGACAAACCACACACACACACACACACACACACACACACCACCCCTCCCACACAAGTTCAACAGATCCACTGGTGTTAGAGAAAAATCTCCATGGCTTCAGTCTGTCAGCACTGCTTCCAGTTTATCAGAGATGACAGAAAACAGAGGGTGAAAGGAGGAGAAAGCCCTCTTCAGTTCAGCCATCACCTCATCGCTCCTCCAGAGAGCTACAACAACCTTACAGCCCTTCAAATGACCTTCCACACATGACAGGAACCTTCAGCACCACCAGATAGGACTACTTTATGTGTGGAGATAGAGAGAGAGTTGTGTGAGTGTGTGTACTGCAAATATGTGTGTGTTCATACTGTCAGTGAGTCTGTGTTTAACCTCAGCCCAGATAGATGATGATATGAGTCTGAATGAGGATAGTAGAGTCTGAATGAGGATAGTACAGCAGATAGACTGAATGAGGATAGTACAGTAGATCATCTGAATGAGGAGAGTACAGTAGATAGTCTGAATGAGGATAGTACAGCAGATAGACTGAATGAGGATAGTACAGCAGATAGACTGAATGAGGATAGTACAGTAGATTGTCTGAATGAGGAGAGTACAGTAGATAGAGTCTGAATGAGGATAGTACAGTAGATCGTCTGAATGAGGAGAGTACAGCAGATAGACTGAATGAGGATAGTACAGTAGATCGTCTGAATGAGGAGAGTACAGTAGATAGTCTGAATGAGGATAGTACAGTAGATAGAGTCTGAATGAGGATAGTACAGTAGATAGAGTCTGAATGAGGATAGTACAGTAGATAGAGTCTGAATGAGGATAGTACAGTAGATAGTCTGAATGAGGATAGTACAGTAGATAG
This sequence comes from Salmo salar, assembly GCF_965601325.2. Classification (NCBI taxonomy): domain Eukaryota; kingdom Metazoa; phylum Chordata; class Actinopteri; order Salmoniformes; family Salmonidae; genus Salmo; species Salmo salar. Next base: position 21,142,182 of record NC_138296.1, on the reverse strand, counting down.
AGTCTGAATGAGGATAGTACAGTAGATAGAGTCTGAATGAGGATAGTACAGCAGATAGACTGAATGAGGATAGTACAGTAGATCGTCTGAATGAGGAGAGTACAGTAGATAGAGTCTGAATGAGGATAGTACAGTAGATCGTCTGAATGAGGAGAGTACAGTAGATAGAGTCTGAATGAGGATAGTACAGCAGATAGAGTCTGAATCAGGATAGTACAGCAGATAGACTGAATGAGGAGAGTACAGTAGATAGTCTGAATGAGGATAGCACAGTAGAGTCTGAATGAGAGTAATCTGAATGAGGATAGCACAGTAGATAGTCTGAATGAGGATAGCACAGTAGATAGTCTGAATGAGGATAGTACAGTAGAGAGAGTCTGAATGAGGATAGTGCAGTAGATAGAGTCTGAATGAGGAGAGTACAGTAGATATCTGAATGAGGATAGTACAGTAGATAATCTGAATGAGGATAGTACAGTAGATAGTCTGAATGAGGATAGTACAGTAGAGAGAGTCTGAATGAGGATAGTGCAGTAGATAGAGTCTGAATGAGAGTAATCTGAATGAGGATAGTACAGTAGAGTCTGAATGAGAGTAATCTGAGTAAGGATAGCACAGTAGATAGAGTCTGAATGAGGAGAGTACAGTAGATATCTGAATGAGGATAGTACAGTAGATAAAGTCTGAATGAGGATAGTACAGTAGATAGAGTCTGAATGAGGATAGTAGAGTCTGAATGAGGATATTACAGTAGATAGAGTCTGAATGAGGATAGTACATTAGATAGTCTGAATGAGGATAGTACAGTAGATAAAGTCTGAATGAGGATAGTACAGTAGATAGAGTCTGAATGAGGATAGTACAGTAGATAGAGTCTGAATGAGGATAGTACAGTAGATAGAGTCTGAATGAGAGTAGTCTGAATGAGGATAGTACAGCAGATAGAGTCTGAATAGGGATAGTACAGCAGATAGAGTCTGAATGAGGATAGTACAGCAGATAGACTGAATGAGGAGAGTACAGTAGATAGTCTGAATGAGGATAGCACAGTAGAGTCTGAATGAGAGTAATCTGAATGAGGATAGCACAGTAGATAGAGTCTGAATGAGGAGAGTACAGTAGATATCTGAATGAGGATAGTACAGTAGATAATCTGAATGAGGATAGTACAGTAGATAGTCTGAATGAGGATAGTACAGTAGAGAGAGTCTGAATGAGGATAGTAGAGTCTGAATGAGGAGAGTACAGTAGATAGAGTCTGAATGAGGATAGTACAGTAGATAGAGTCTGAATGAGGATAGTACAGTAGATAGAGTCTGAATGAGGATAGTACAGTAGATAGAGTCTGAATGAGGATAGTATAGTAGATAGAGTCTGAATGAGGATAGTACAGTAGATAGAGTCTGAATGAGGATAGTACAGTAGATAGACTGAATGAGGAGAGTACAGTAGATAGTCTGAATGAGGATAGCATAGTAGATAAAGTCTGAATGAGGATAGTACAGTAGATAGAGTCTGAATGAGGATAGTACAGTAGATAGAGTCTGAATGAGGATAGTACAGTAGATAGAGTCTGAATGAGGAGTAATCTGAATGAGGATAGTACAGTAGAGTATGAATGAGAGTAATCTGAATAAGGATAGCACAGTAGATAGAGTCTGAATGAGGAGAGTACAGTAGATAGTCTGAATGAGGATAGTACAGTAGATAGAGTCTGAATGAGGATAGTACAGTAGATAGAGTCTGAATGAGGATAGTACAGTAGATAGAGTCTGAATGAGGATAGTAGAGTCTGAATGAGGATAGTACAGTAGATAGAGTCTGAATGAGGAGAGTACAGTAGATAGTCTGAATGAGGATAGTACAGTAGATAGAGTCTGAATGAGGATAGTACAGTAGATAGAGTCTGAATGAGGATAGTACAGTAGATAGAGTCTGAATGAGGATAGTACAGTAGATAGAGTCTGAATGAGGGTAGTACAGCAGATAGACTGAATGAGGATAGTACAGTAGATCGTCTGAATGAGGAGAGTACAGTAGATAGAGTCTGAATGAGGATAGCATAGTAGATAGTCTGAATGAGGATAGTACAGCAGATAGAGTCTGAATGAGGATAGTACAGTAGATAGAGTCTGAATGAGGATAGCATAGTAGATAGTCTGAATGAGGATAGTACAGTAGATAGAGTCTGAATGAGGATAGTACAGTAGATAGTCTGAATGAGGATAGTACAGTAGAGTCTGAATGAGAGTAATCTGAATGAGGATAGCACAGTAGATAGAGTCTGAATGAGGAGAGTACAGTAGATATCTGAATGAGGATAGTACAGTAGATAAAGTCTGAATGAGGATAGTACAGTAGATAGAGTCTGAATGAGGATAGTAGAGTCTGAATGAGGATATTACAGTAGATAGAGTCTGAATGAGGATAGTACATTAGATAGTCTGAATGAGGATAGTACAGTAGATAAAGTCTGAATGAGGATAGTACAGTAGATAGAGTCTGAATGAGGATAGTACAGTAGATAGAGTCTGAATGAGGATAGTACAGTAGATAGAGTCTGAATGAGAGTAGTCTGAATGAGGATAGTACAGCAGATAGAGTCTGAATCAGGATAGTACAGCAGATAGAGTCTGAATGAGGATAGTACAGCAGATAGACTGAATGAGGAGAGTACAGTAGATAGTCTGAATGAGGATAGCACAGTAGAGTCTGAATGAGAGTAATCTGAATGAGGATAGCACAGTAGATAGAGTCTGAATGAGGAGAGTACAGTAGATATCTGAATGAGGATAGTACAGTAGATAATCTGAATGAGGATAGTACAGTAGATAGTCTGAATGAGGATAGTACAGTAGATAGAGTCTGAATGAGGATAGTAGAGTCTGAATGAGGAGAGTACAGTAGATAGAGTCTGAATGAGGATAGTACAGTAGATAGAGTCTGAATGAGGATAGTACAGTAGATAGAGTCTGAATGAGGATAGTACAGTAGATAGAGTCTGAATGAGGATAGTATAGTAGATAGAGTCTGAATGAGGATAGTACAGTAGATAGAGTCTGAATGAGGATAGTACAGTAGATAGACTGAATGAGGAGAGTACAGTAGATAGTCTGAATGAGGATAGCATAGTAGATAAAGTCTGAATGAGGATAGTACAGTAGATAGAGTCTGAATGAGGATAGTACAGTAGATAGAGTCTGAATGAGGATAGTACAGTAGATAGAGTCTGAATGAGGGTAATCTGAATGAGGATAGTACAGTAGAGTATGAATGAGAGTAATCTGAATAAGGATAGCACAGTAGATAGAGTCTGAATGAGGAGAGTACAGTAGATATCTGAATGAGGATAGTGCAGTAGATAGAGTCTGAATGAGGATAGTACAGTAGATAGAGTCTGAATGAGGATAGTACAGTAGATAGAGTCTGAATGAGGATAGTAGAGTCTGAATGAGGATAGTACAGTAGATAGAGTCTGAATGAGGAGAGTACAGTAGATAGTCTGAATGAGGATAGTACAGTAGATAGAGTCTGAATGAGGACAGTACAGTAGATAGAGTCTGAATGAGGATAGTACAGTAGATAGAGTCTGAATGAGGATAGTACAGTAGATAGAGTCTGAATGAGGATAGTACAGCAGATAGACTGAATGAGGATAGTACAGTAGATCGTCTGAATGAGGAGAGTACAGTAGATAGAGTCTGAATGAGGATAGCATAGTAGATAGTCTGAATGAGGATAGTACAGCAGATAGAGTCTGAATGAGGATAGTACAGTAGATAGAGTCTGAATGAGGATAGCATAGTAGATAGTCTGAATGAGGATAGTACAGTAGATAGAGTCTGAATGAGGATAGTACAGTAGATAGTCTGAATGAGGATAGTACAGTAGAGTCTGAATGAGAGTAATCTGAATGAGGATAGCACAGTAGATAGAGTCTGAATGAGGAGAGTACAGTAGATAGTCTGAATGAGGATAGTACAGTAGATAGTCTGAATGAGGATAGTACAGTAGATAGAGTCTGAATGAGGATAGTACAGTAGATAGAGTCTGAATGAGGATAGTACAGTAGATAGAGTCTGAATGAGGATAGTACAGTAGATAGAGTCTGAATGAGGATAGTACAGTAGATAGAGTCTGAATGAGGATAGTACAGTAGATAGTCTGAATGAGGAGAGTACAGTAGATAGACTAAATGAGGAGAGTACAGTAGATAGTCTGAATGAGGATAGCATAGTAGATAAAGTCTGAATGAGGATAGTACAGTAGATAGAGTCTGAATGAGGATAGTACAGTAGATAGAGTCTGAATGAGGATAGTACAGTAGATAGAGTCTGAATGAGAGTAATCTGAATGAGGATAGTACAGTAGAGTCTGAATGAGAGTAATCTGAGTAAGGATAGTACAGTAGATAGAGTCTGAATGAGGAGAGTACAGTAGATATCTGAATGAGGATAGTACAGTAGATAAAGTCTGAATGAGGATAGTACAGTAGATAGAGTCTGAATGAGGATAGTAGAGTCTGAATGAGGATATTACAGTAGATAGTCTGAATGAGGATAGTACATTAGATAGTCTGAATGAGGATAGTACAGTAGATAAAGTCTGAATGAGGATAGTACAGTAGATAGAGTCTGAATGAGGATAGTACAGTAGATAGAGTCTGAATGAGGATAGTAGAGTCTGAATGAGGATATTACAGTAGATAGTCTGAATGAGGATAGTACATTAGATAGTCTGAATGAGGATAGTACAGTAGATAAAGTCTGAATGAGGATAGTACAGTAGATAGAGTCTGAATGAGGATAGTACAGTAGATAGAGTCTGAATGAGGATAGTACAGTAGATAGAGTCTGAATGAGAGTAGTCTGAATAAGGATAGTACAGCAGATAGAGTCTGAATGAGGATAGTACAGTAGATAGAGTCCGAATGAGGATAGTACAGTAGATAGAGTCTGAATGAGGATAGTACAGTAGATAGAGTCTGAATCAGGATAGTACAGCAGATAGAGTCTGAATGAGGATAGTACAGCAGATAGTCTGAATGAGGAGGGTACAGTAGATAGTCTGAATGAGGATAGCACAGTAGAGTCTGAATGAGAGTAATCTGAATGAGGATAGCACAGTAGATAGAGTCTGAATGAGGAGAGTACAGTAGATATCTGAATGAGGATAGTACAGTAGATAATCTGAATGAGGATAGTACAGTAGATAGTCTGAATGAGGATAGTACAGCAGAGAGAGTCTGAATGAGGATAGTAGAGTCTGAATGAGGAGAGTACAGTAGATAGAGTCTGAATGAGGAGAGTACAGTAGATAGAGTCTGAATGAGGATAGTACAGTAGATAGAGTCTGAATGAGGATAGTACAGTAGATAGACTGAATGAGGAGAGTACAGTAGATAGTCTGAATGAGGATAGCATAGTAGATAAAGTCTGAATGAGGATAGTACAGTAGATAGAGTCTGAATGAGGATAGTACAGTAGATAGAGTCTGAATGAGGATAGTACAGTAGATAGAGTCTGAATGAGAGTAATCTGAATGAGGATAGTACAGTAGAGTCTGAATGAGAGTAATCTGAATAAGGATAGCACAGTAGATAGAGTCTGAATGAGGAGAGTACAGTAGATATCTGAATGAGGATAGTACAGTAGATAAAGTCTGAATGAGGATAGTACAGTAGATAGAGTCTGAATGAGGATAGTACAGTAGATAGAGTCTGAATGAGGATAGTACAGTAGATAGAGTCTGAATGAGGATAGTACAGTAGATAGAGTCTGAATGAGGATAGTACAGTAGATAGAGTCTGAATGAGGATAGTACAGTAGATAGAGTCTGAATGAGGATAGTACAGTAGTAGAGTCTGAATGAGGATAGTAGAGTCTGAATGAGGATAGTACAGCAGATAGACTGAATGAGGATAGTACAGTAGATCGTCTGAATGAGGATAGTACAGTAGATAGAGTCTGAATGAGGATAGTACAGTAGATAGAGTCTGAATGAGGATAGTAGAGTCTGAATGAGGATAGTACAGTAGATAGAGTCTGAATGAGGAGAGTACAGTAGATAGTCTGAATGAGGATAGTACAGTAGATATAGTCTGAATGAGGATAGTAGAGTCTGAATGAGGATAGTACAGTAGAGTCTGAATGAGAGTAATCTGAGTAAGGATAGCACAGTAGATAGAGTCTGAATGAGGAGAGTACAGTAGATATCTGAATGAGGATAGTACAGTAGATAAAGTCTGAATGAGGATAGTACAGTAGATAGAGTCTGAATGAGGATAGTAGAGTCTGAATGAGGATATTACAGTAGATAGAGTCTGAATGAGGATAGTACATTAGATAGTCTGAATGAGGATAGTACAGTAGATAAAGTCTGAATGAGGATAGTACAGTAGATAAAGTCTGAATGAGGATAGTACAGTAGATAGTCTGAATGAGGATAGTACAGTAGATAGAGTCTTAATGAGGATAGTACATTAGCTAGAGTCTGAATGAGGAGTAAAGTAGATTGTCTGAATGAGGATAGTAGAGTCTGAATGAGGATAGTAGAGTCTGAATGAGGATAGTACAGCAGATAGACTGAATGAGGATAGTACAGTAGATCGTCTGAATGAGGATAGTACAGTAGATAGAGTCTGAATGAGGATAGTACAGTAGATAGGGTCTGAATGAGGATAGTACATTAGCTAGAGTCTGAATGAGGAGTACAGTAGATTGCCTGAATGAGGATAGTAGAGTCTGAATGAGGATAGTACAGCAGATAGACTGAATGAAGATAGTACAGTAGATCGTCTGAATGAGGAGAGTACAGTAGATAGAGTCTGAATGAGGATAGTACAGTAGATAGAGTCTGAATGAGGATAGTAGAGTCTGAATGAGGATAGTACAGCAGATAGTCTGAATGAGGATAGTACAGTAGATCGTCTGAATGAGGAGAGTACAGTAGATAGTCTGAATGAGGATAGTACAGTAGATAGAGTCTGAATGAGGATAGTACAGTAGATAGTCAATGAGGATAGTACAGTAGAGTCTGAATGAGAGTAATCTGAATGAGGATAGCACAGTAGATAGAGTCTGAATGAGGAGAGTACAGTAGATAGTCTGAATGAGGATAGTACAGTAGATAGTCTGAATGAGGATAGTACAGTAGATAGAGTCTGAATGAGGATAGTACAGTAGATAGAGTCTGAATGAGGATAGTACAGTAGATAGAGTCTGAATGAGGAGAGTACATTAGCTAGAGTCTGAATGAGGAGTACAGTAGATTGTCTGAATGAGGAGAGTACAGTAGATAGAGTCTGAATGAGGATAGTACAGCAGATAGACTGAATGAGGATAGTACAGTAGAGTCTGAATGAGAGTAATCTGAATGAGGATAGCACAGTAGATAGAGTCTGAATGAGGAGAGTACAGTAGATAGTCTGAATGAGGATAGTACAGTAGATAGAGTCTGAATGAGGATAGTACAGTAGATAGAGTCTGAATGAGGATAGTACAGTAGATAGAGTCTGAATGAGGATAGTACAGTAGATAGAGTCTGAATGAGGATAGTACAGTAGATAGAGTCTGAATGAGGATAGTACAGTAGATAGAGTCTGAATGAGGATAGTACAGTAGATAGAGTCTGAATGAGGATAGTAGAGTCTGAATGAGGATAGTACAGTAGATAGAGTCTGAATGAGGAGAGTACAGTAGATAGTCTGAATGAGGATAGTACAGTAGATATAGTCTGAATGAGGATAGTAGAGTCTGAATGAGGATAGTACAGTAGAGTCTGAATGAGAGTAATCTGAGTAAGGATAGCACAGTAGATAGAGTCTGAATGAGGAGAGTACAGTAGATATCTGAATGAGGATAGTACAGTAGATAAAGTCTGAATGAGGATAGTACAGTAGATAGAGTCTGAATGAGGATAGTAGAGTCTGAATGAGGATATTACAGTAGATAGAGTCTGAATGAGGATAGTACATTAGATAGTCTGAATGAGGATAGTACAGTAGATAAAGTCTGAATGAGGATAGTACAGTAGATAAAGTCTGAATGAGGATAGTACAGTAGATAGTCTGAATGAGGATAGTACAGTAGATAGAGTCTTAATGAGGATAGTACATTAGCTAGAGTCTGAATGAGGAGTAAAGTAGATTGTCTGAATGAGGATAGTAGAGTCTGAATGAGGATAGTAGAGTCTGAATGAGGATAGTACAGCAGATAGACTGAATGAGGATAGTACAGTAGATCGTCTGAATGAGGATAGTACAGTAGATAGAGTCTGAATGAGGATAGTACAGTAGATAGAGTCTGAATGAGGATAGTACATTAGCTAGAGTCTGAATGAGGAGTACAGTAGATTGCCTGAATGAGGATAGTAGAGTCTGAATGAGGATAGTACAGCAGATAGACTGAATGAAGATAGTACAGTAGATCGTCTGAATGAGGAGAGTACAGTAGATAGAGTCTGAATGAGGATAGTACAGTAGATAGAGTCTGAATGAGGATAGTAGAGTCTGAATGAGGATAGTACAGCAGATAGACTGAATGAGGATAGTACAGTAGATCGTCTGAATGAGGAGAGTACAGTAGATAGTCTGAATGAGGATAGTACAGTAGATAGAGTCTGAATGAGGATAGTACAGTAGATAGTCAATGAGGATAGTACAGTAGAGTCTGAATGAGAGTAATCTGAATGAGGATAGCACAGTAGATAGAGTCTGAATGAGGAGAGTACAGTAGATAGTCTGAATGAGGATAGTACAGTAGATAGTCTGAATGAGGATAGTACAGTAGATAGAGTCTGAATGAGGATAGTACAGTAGATAGAGTCTGAATGAGGATAGTACAGTAGATAGAGTCTGAATGAGGATAGTACAGTAGATAGAGTCTGAATGAGGAGAGTACATTAGCTAGAGTCTGAATGAGGAGTACAGTAGATTGTCTGAATGAGGAGAGTACAGTAGATAGAGTCTGAATGAGGATAGTACAGCAGATAGACTGAATGAGGATAGTACAGTAGAGTCTGAATGAGAGTAATCTGAATGAGGATAGCACAGTAGATAGAGTCTGAATGAGGAGAGTACAGTAGATAGTCTGAATGAGGATAGTACAGTAGATAGAGTCTGAATGAGGATAGTACAGTAGATAGAGTCTGAATGAGGATAGTACAGTAGATAGAGTCTGAATGAGGATAGTACAGTAGATAGAGTCTGAATGAGGATAGTACAGTAGATAGAGTCTGAATGAGGATAGTACAGTAGATAGAGTCTTAATGAGGAGAGTACATTAGCTAGAGTCTGAATGAGGAGTACAGTAGATTGTCTGAATGAGGATAGTAGAGTCTGAATGAGGATAGTACAGCAGATAGACTGAATGAGGATATTACAGTAGATCGTCTGAATGAGGAGAGTACAGTAGATAGAGTCTGAATGAGGATAGTACAGTAGATAGAGTCTGAATGAGGATAGTACAGTAGATAGAGTCTGAATGAGGATAGTACAGTAGATAGTCTGAATGAGGATAGTACAGTAGATAGAGTCTGAATGAGGATAGTACAGTAGATAGACTAAATGAGGAGAGTACAGTAGATAGTCTGAATGAGGATAGCATAGTAGATAAAGTCTGAATGAGGATAGTACAGTAGATAGTCTGAATGAGGATAGTACAGTAGATAGAGTCTGAATGAGGATAGTACAGTAGATAGAGTCTGAATGAGAGTAATCTGAATGAGGATAGTACAGTAGAGTCTGAATGAGAGTAATCTGAGTAAGGATAGCACAGTAGATAGAGTCTGAATGAGGAGAGTACAGTAGATATCTGAATGAGGATAGTACAGTAGATAAAGTCTGAATGAGGATAGTACAGTAGATAGTCTGAATGAGGAGAGTACAGTAGATATCTGAATGAGGATAGTACAGTAGATAAAGTCTGAATGAGGATAGTACAGTAGATAGAGTCTGAATGAGGATAGTAGAGTCTGAATGAGGATATTACAGTAGATAGTCTGAATGAGGAGAGTACAGTAGATAGTCTGAATGAGGATAGTACAGTAGATAGAGTCTGAATGAGGATAGTACAGTAGATAGAGTCTGAATGAGGATAGTACAGTAGATAGAGTCTGAATGAGGATAGTACAGTAGATAGAGTCTGAATGAGAGTAGTCTGAATGAGGATAGTACAGCAGATAGAGTCTGAATGAGAGTAATCTGAATGAGGATAGTACAGTAGATAGAGTCTGAATGAGGATAGTACAGCAGATAGAGTCTGAATGAGGATAGTACAGTAGATAGAGTCTGAATGAGGAGAGTACAGTAGATAGAGTCTGAATGAGGATAGTACAGTAGATAGAGTCTGAATGAGGATAGTACAGTAGATAAAGAGAGAGAGAGAGGGGGAGAAGGGGAGAGGTAGAGAGGTGGAGAGAGAGAGGGGGGAGAGAGGGGAGAGAGGTAGAGGTAGAGAAAGGTAGAGAGCAACACAGGTGAGGGCCATCAGCAGCTGTGATCTGAGGCAGATCTGGAGGGAAAAAGAGACTGAAAATGAACAGAAACTGGAGAGGACCCAACAGAGAGTACGCAGTCATGAACACACACAGCTATACAGTAACACACACACACACACTCCCTGACGTTTAGGCAAAATATACTCAGCTGTGGATATACGCTGAGAGGTGAGGTACGCTGTGTGTGTGTGTGTGTGTGTGTGTGTGTGTGTGTGTGTGTGTGTGTGTGTGTGTGTGTGTGTGTGTGTGTGTGTGTGTGTCCTTGCATATCAAGCCTCACACAGTACAGCATTATGTCTAGTTAATTAACTTCAGAGATACAGGATATAGGGCAGGCAGGCAGACAAACAGGCAGGCAGGCAGACAGGCAGACAAACAGGCAGGCAGGCAGACAAACAGGCAGGCAGACAGGCAGACAAACAGGCAGGCAGGCAGACAGGCAGACAAACAGGCAGGCAGACAGGCAGACAGGCAGACAAAAAGGCAGGCAGGCAGACAAACAGGCAGGCAGGCAGGCAGACAAACAGGCAGGCAGGCAGGCAGACAAACAGGCAGGCAGGCAGGCAGGCAGACAAACAGGCAGGCAGGCAGACAAACAGGCAGAGAGCCAGACAGGCAGTGAGGCAGACCGACAGATGGGCAGGCTGAAAGGCAGGCAGAAAGTGTTGACTGTAGTAGCCTGATAGATCAGTATCATGAAAGGCACCTGTCACTACAGTTTGAGTCCTGCCCTGCACCAGCCCCCAGACACAGGCCTCTTATCTGGAGCCACTGGGGCAAAGCCAGGCAGGCTGGGTTAGTGAGTAGTGAGTAGTGTGTAGTGAGTAGTGTGTAGTGTGTAGTGAGTAGTGTGTAGTGTGTAGTGAGTAGTGAGTAGTGAGTAGTGTGTAGAGAGTAGTGTGTAGAGAGTAGTGTGTAGTGAGTAGTGTGTAGTGTGTAGTGAGTAGTGTGTAGTGAGTAGTGAGTAGTGAGTAGTGTGTAGTGAGTAGTGAGTAGTGTGTAGTGAGTAGTGAGTAGTGAGTAGTGAGTAGTGTGTAGTGAGTAGTGAGTAGTGTGTAGTGTGTAGTGAGTAGTGAGTAGTGTGTAGTGTGTAGTGAGTAGTGTGTCGTGTGTCGTGTGTCGTGAATAGTGAGTAGTGAGTAGTGAGTAGTGAGTAGTGTGTAGTGTGTAGTGTGTAGTGAGTAGTGAGTAGTGTGTAGTGTGTAGTGTGTAGTGAGTAGTGTGTAGTGTGTAGTGTGTAGAGAGTAGTGTGTAGTGTGTAGTGAGTAGTGAGTAGTGTGTAGTGAGTAGTGAGTAGTGTGTAGTGAGTAGTGAGTAGTGTGTAGTGTGTAGTGAGTAGTGAGTAGTGAGTAGTGTGTAGTGAGTAGTGTGTAGTGTGTAGTGAGTAGTGTGTAGTGAGTAGTGAGTAGTGTGTAGTGAGTAGTGTGTAGTGAGTAGTGTGTAGTGAGTAGTGTGTAGTGGTAGTGTGTAGTGAGTAGTGAGTAGTGTGTAGTGAGTAGTGAGTAGTGTGTAGTGAGTAGTGTGTAGTGAGTAGTGTGTAGTGTGTAGTGAGTAGTGTGTAGTGAATAGTGAGTAGTGTGTCGTGTGTCGTGAATAGTGAATAGTGAATAGTGAGTAGTGAGTAGTGAGTAGTGAGTAGTGTGTAGTGAGTAGTGAGTAGTGAGTAGTGTGTAGTGAGTAGTGTGTAGTGTGTAGTGTGTAGTGAGTAGTGTGTAGTGTGTAGTGTGTAGAGAGTAGTGTGTAGTGTGTAGTGAGTAGTGAGTAGTGTGTAGTGAGTAGTGTGTAGTGAGTAGTGAGTAGTGTGTAGTGTGTAGTGAGTAGTGAGTAGTGTGTAGTGAGTAGTGTGTAGTGTGTAGTGAGTAGTGTGTAGTGAGTAGTGAGTAGTGTGTAGTGAGTAGTGTGTAGTGAGTAGTGTGTAGTGAGTAGTGTGTAGTGTGTAGTGAGTAGTGTGTAGTAAGTAGTGAGTAGTGAGTAGTGTGTAGTGAGTAGTGTGTAGTGAGTAGTGTGTAGTGAGTAGTGAGTAGTGTGTAGTGTGAAGTGAGTAGTGTGTAGTGAGTAGTGTGTAGTGTGTAGTGAGTAGTGTGTAGTGTGTAGAGAGTAGTGTGTAGTGAGTAGTGTGTAGTGTGTAGAGAGTAGTGTGTAGTGTGTAGTGAGTAGTGAGTAGTGTGTAGTGAGTAGTGAGTAGTGTGTAGTCTGTAGTGTGTAGTGAATAGTGAGTAGTGTGTAGTGTGTAGAGAGTAGTGAGTAGTGTGTAGTGAGTAGTGTGTAGTGTGTAGTGAGTAGTGTGTAGTGAATAGTGAGTAGTGAGTAGTGTGTTGTGAGTAGTGAGTAGTGTGTAGTGAGTAGTGTGTAGTGTATAGTGTGTAGTGAGTAGTGTGTAGTGAATAGTGAGTAGTGAGTAGTGTGTCGTGTGTCGTGAGTCGTGAGTAGTGAGTAGTGTGTAGTGTATAGTGTATAGTGAGTAGTGAGTAGTGAATAGTGAATAGTGAGTAGAGTAGTGAGTAGTGTGTAGTGTGTAGTGAGTAGTGTGTAGAGAGTAGTGAGTAGTGAGTAGTGAGTAGTGTATAGTGTGTAGTGTGTAGTTTATAGTGTGTAGTGTGTAGTGAGTAGTGTGGACTCACTGGGCCTGTCCAATGGACCATACAGTACAGCAGTAGGCCAGAGGACACTCTAATTCAGTACACAGAGTACCAGTGAATATAGATAGATCATATACAAAGGCCATACAGAAAGTCAAGCCCTAAGACCTATCTGTACTGAACACAAATATAAATGCAACCATTTTACTAAATTACAGATCATATAAGGAAATCAGTCCATTTTTGAATTAGGCCCTAATCTAAGGATTTCACATGACTGGGCAAGGGCACAGCCATAGGTGGGCCTGAGAGGCATAGGCCCACCCACTGGGGAGCCAGACCCACCCACTGGGGAGCCAGACCCACCCACTGGGGAGCCAGATCAACTTACTGGGGAGCCAGACCCACCCACTGGGGAGCCAGACCCACCCACTGGGGAGCCAGACCCACCCACTGGGGAGCCAGACCCACCCACTGGGGAGCCAGATCAACTTACTGGGGAGCCAGACCCACCCACTGGGGAGCCAGACCCACCCACTGGGGAGCCAGACCCATCCACTGGGGAGCCAGACCCACCCACTGGGGAGCCAGACCCATCCACTGGGGAGCCAGACCCATCCACTGGGGAGCCAGATCAACTTACTGGGGAGCCAGACCCACCCACTGGGGAGCCAGACCCACCCACTGGGGAGCCAGACCCATCCACTGGGGAGCCAGACCCAGTCAATCAGATTGAGTTTTTCCCTACAAAAGGGCTTTATTACAGACAGAAATACTCCTCAGTTTCATCAGCTGTCCAGGTGGCTGGTCTCAGACGATCCAGCAGGTGAAGAAGCTGGATGTGGAGGTCCTGGTCTGGTGTGGTTACATGTGGTCTGCGTTTGTGAGGCCGGTTGTACGCACTGCCAAATTCTCTAAAATGACATTACACGGCTTATGGTAGAGAAGTTAACATTAAATTCTCTGGCAACAACTCTGGTGGACATTCCATTCCAGCATGCCAATTGCTTCTCCTTCAAAACTTGAGACAACTGTGGCATTATGTTGCGTGACAAACTGCACATTTTAGAGTGACCTTTTATTGTCCCCAGCACAAGGTGTACCTGTGTAATGATCATGCTGTTTAATCAGCTTCTTGATATGCCACACCTGTCAGGTGGATGGATTATCTTGGCAAAGGAGAAATTCTCACTAACAGGGATGTAAACAAATTTGTGCACAACATTTGAGAAAAATAATCTTTCTGTTTGTATGGAACATTTCTGGGATCTTTTATTTCAGCTCATGAAACATGGGACCAACACTTTACATGTTGCCTTTATATTTTCTGGACCAAAGGTCAGTCTTAGTGTTTTATGTTCATAGTGTGGGATGAAAACACATTCTCTCTGTTCATCACTCAGCCTTCTGGCATCTTGTGACGTGCCCTTATCTGACCATACAGCTTGTGCATACATCTTCCTGTACCCCATCTTTCTCTCTCTCTCCCTCTGTGCCCTTATGTCTCTTCCTGTACCCCCTCTTTCTCTCTCTCTCCCTCTGTGCCCTCATGCATCTTCCTGTACCCCATTTTTCTCTCTCTTCTCTCTGTGCCCTTATGTCTCTTCCTGTACCCCCTCTTTCTCTCTGTACCCTCATGTATATTCCTGTACCCCCTCTTTCTCTTCTCTCTGTGCCCTCATGTCTCTTCCTGTACCCCCTCTTTCTCTCTGTACCCTCATGTATATTCCTGTACCCCCTCTTTCTCTTCTCTCTGTGCCCTCATGTATATTCCTGTACCCCCTCTTTCTCTCTGTACCCTCATGTATATTCCTGTACCCCCTCTTTCTCTTCTCTCTGTGCCCTCATGTATCTTCCTGTACCCCCTCTTTCTCTCTGTACCCTCATGTATATTCCTGTACCCCCTCTTTCTCTTCTCTCTGTGCCCTCATGTATCTTCCTGTACCCCCTCTTTCTCTCTGTACCCTCATGTATATTCCTGTACCCCCTCTTTCTCTTCTCTCTGTGCCCTCATGTATCTTCCTGTACCCCCTCTTTCTCGCTCTTCTCTCTGTGCCCTTATGTCTCTTCCTGTACCCCCGTCTTTCTCTCTCTTCTCTCTCTGCCTCCCTGGCCTCTCTCGCTCTCCCTGCCCACCTCCCTCCCCCTCTTTCAGGGTATCGGGTTCCAGTCTGTCTCGGTGAGTGGGTGAGGTTGTGGTATAAGAGTGCAATCAGTGAGTTGAAGAGACCTCTAAACTGTGACCTCTACAAACCACTTTATCACTTAATCTCCCCTCCGCCATCAACAGGCTCCAAATCTCACAGGACCCTTCTGTGTCTGCGTCTTGAATCCCACCCTATTCACCATGTAGTCAAAGCAGTGCTACTAGTGTAATACATAAGGAACAGGTAGGGTGCCATTAGAGATTTGTCCAGTGGGTCACAAAGACAACGTGGGAGCCACTGCAATAGAGTTAGGGTTGTGGGAGCCACTGCAATAGAGTTAGGGTTGTGGGAGCCTCTGCAATAGGGTTAAGGTTGTGGGGGCTACTGCAATAGGGTTAAGGTTGTGGGAGCCACTGCAATAGAGTTAAGGTTGTGGGAGCCACTGCAATAGGGTTAAGGTTGTGGGAGCCACTGCAATAGGGTTAAGGTTGTGGGAGCCACTGCAATAGGGTTAAGGTTGTGGGAGCCACTGCAATATGGTTAAGGTTGTGGGAGCCACTGCCATAGGGTTAGGGTTGTGGGAGCCACTGCAATAGAGTTAGGGTTGTGGGAGCCACTGCAATAGAGTTAGGGTTGTGGGAGCCACTGCAATAGAGTTAGGGTTGTGGGAGCAACTGCAATAGAGTTAAGGTTGTGGGAGCCACTGCAATAGAGTTAGGGTTGTGGGAGCCACTGCAATAGAGTTAGGGTTGTGGGAGCCACTGCAATAGAGTTAGGGTTGTGGGAGCAACTGCAATAGAGTTAAGGTTGTGGGAGCCACTGCAATAGAGTTAGGGTTGTGGGAGCCACTGCAATAGAGTTAGGGTTGTGGGAGCCACTGCAATAGAGTTAGGGTTGTGGGAGCAACTGCAATAGAGTTAAGGTTGTGGGAGCCACTGCAATAGAGTTAAGGTTGTGGGAGCCACTGCAATAGAGTTAAGGTTGTGGGAGCCACTGCAATAGAGTTAAGGTTGTGGGAGCCACTGCAATAGAGTTAAGGTTGTGGGAGCCACTGCAATAGAGTTAGGGTTGTGGGAGCCAATAGGGGGGAAAAGTCAACTATGACTGGAGTAAACCAGAGTAATCCAGCCATATCAAAACGTCCTTCTCTAACAGGAGCATGATAGGGGCATGATAGGAGCATGATAGGTGGAGGACTATGATCAGGTGGAGGATGGCTTTATGTTATGAGAAATAAAGCCATATCTAGCAGTTTCCCTCATAGGACATTGAGGATAGAAATATAGTCAGGTTGGCTTTATGAGTGAGCGTGTCAGAGATGCACATGTCTGTGTGTGGCTGGTTGATAGTGGTAACCACAAAACAAACACTTACATGGTGAATAGTATCACTATGAACACATATGTTACTCCCATAAATGTGTTTATGGATGGGCAGACTTGACCTCCCTAGGTCTGAATTAGGACCAGCTTTATCCCATGACCCACCATATTAACCAGTTTTCTCCAGTCCCACGGACGGGCTGTCAGAGTTATGACAGGTTATCTGTTTTGGCTTGCCACAACAATGGAGGGATTTGAGGGAGAAATAATCCACAAGTGATTAAACAGGATTTGAACATTTTAGAACGGAACAGCGACGGACCTGGCAACCCCACTCGGTTCCGGAATCTCAGGGTATGGCTTCCATTGTTCTGTGGTTACGGTTCAATTCTGCTCAAGTTCTGCTCCATGGAGTATAGCCGAGTGAAATACAGGTTAACACATTGGCAGCCATTTAGAAAAAACCCACTCTGTGGTGTGATGAGGATTTATGTAAAATAAGTGCTTCTAATTAGCCTATACGATGATGTCATGAAGCCAAACATTCTGAACAGTTCAGCTTTGGGTTTGGCAGTGTTGGAGAGTTATGGTTCAAGAGATGTGAAAACATGAAACAGAATGGTCTGGAATGTTAAAAAGAGCTGTGAAAACATGAACGTGACCCCCTTTTTTGGTTTCCCGTTGCAAAAAGAAAAAAGTATTATCGTTGCGTGCCCTAATGAACACAGCCCAGTTCTCCTGGTTGTTGTAGTAGTGAGAGGAATACAGCTCTCATTGAAACATCCATTCAGGGGCTTGTTAACGTTTCAGTGGTGGGGGTATAATATTGACATGCTGTTTCCTTACATTCCACCACAAATCCCTAAACCCTGGGTCACACACGGGCTAGCCAGGGCCTGCCACCAAAGACAACCCTATCAACACTATCCCAACCCAACAACTTCAACTAACACCAGTCTGGAGTTAACTACCTATTTACACCAGGTAACAGCGTAGTTCTCTCATACAGAAACAGTCAGCTGCCCAGGCTTGTATATTAGTAGTAACATATCCTGGTAGCTGCCTAGCTGGATAGGAATACTCAGCCCTGCTAAGCCTCCCACTGAAGTGTGTGTGTGTGTGTGTGTGTGTGTGTGTGTGTGTGTGTATGTGTGTGTGTGTGTGTGTGTGTGTGTGTGTGTGTGTGTGTGTGTGTGTGTGTATGTGTATGTGTGTGTGTGTGTGTGTGTGTGTGTATGTGTGTGTGTAATAAGTCTGCCGCAAGTCTCCTTCTACTCTGTAGCCAGTTCATTAGAAGGGAATTAGCAGTGATGCGTCACGTTCCTGAGCAGGGGAAGAAAGACCAGGATTGTTGGCCTGGTGGAGGTGGAGAGGCCAGCTGTGGCAGCGTCTGAGCCCGGCTGACGAGGCCCTCAGATGGGGTGCCAAGCGACCTGTCTCCCCCTCTCCTCTCCATGCTCCACCAGGCCCTGTTGGCCCTGTCGTCTGGCTCCTCAGACAGCAGCAGCACACGCAGGCTTGAATTAGAGCGAGCACACGTTCCCATGTCAACAGGTTGGTGTGTGATGCGGCCCCAGTGCAGACACACACACCGATGCCGCACACGCACAGATTCGCCAACCGATGGTCACACACACTCGCCGACTGATATACACAACCACTGACGGACACAGACAAAGGCATGCCAGCACACACACTACAACCTCAGATACAGACGCCAACACAGACCCAGTGAACATGTTTCTCCCACTTCTTTTTATGATGTTTTCCTCAGGACTGGCTCCTCCTTGTAGACCTGTCATCACTACCCCTGCCTTCAGACTGACACCATTACAGCACATTCTACTACAAACCCCTCTCACTGACGTCTATCGCCCAGAGAAGCTGTGTTCACCACATAGCAACACAAACATGATTAAAACATGTTTCTTTATAGTATAATGAGAGGTCAAAGTGAAGCTCTATCACACTCCTTCCTCTGCCCGGCGGTGGGACCGCATCAGATGACAAAGGCTCTGGTTTAAATAACGTTGACAGATCAATTAAACAGCAACTCTGTATTTAACTACTAGAGCCCAGAAAATAAACTGGGGCCTCTGCCAGCCTGACTTACAATGACACACAGACAGACAATACACTGATAACACACACACAGAAGATATTGGGTAACACACAGGGACATAGGGTAGGAGACAGGGTAGAAGACATAGGGTAGAAGACAGGGTAGAAGACATAGGGACATAGGGTAGAAGACAGGGTAGAAGACATAGGGACATAGGGTAGAAGACAGGGTAGAAGACATAGGGACATAGGGTAGAAGACATAGGGACATAGGGTAGAAGACATAGGGACATAGGGTAGAAGACAGGGTAGAAGACAGGGTAGAAGACATAGGGTAGAAGACATAGGGACATAGGGTAGAAGACATAGGGACATAGGGTAGAAGACAGGGTAGCAGACATAGGGGCATAGGGTAGAAGACATAGGGACATAGGGTAGAAGACATAGGGACATAGAGTAGAAGACATACGGTAGAAGACATAGGGTAGAACACAAACACATACATAGGAACACAATGGAGACTTATATTTACTTTTGAGAAAAAGAGACATTAGAAAATCATATCTATTGACACACACACAAACATCTTCAGTTCTTAACCAATCTTCCCCTCTTGTATCACTTTTCATCCCCTCCCTTCTATCTCCCTGTCGTTCACTCACCAAACCATCCCTCTTCCCTCTCTTCCCTCTCTCTCTCCCCTAGGCCTCTCTCCCAGACACTCACACACACAGAGGGCAGACCTATAAATGTCTGGTTATCTGTCCCAGACTGCCTCGTAATAGTAAAGCCATAAAGCCACGTCACTGGCCATAAACAAGCAGGGAGGATTATTCTCACCCCCTCAGCACTGAGATGGCCTGTAGTAGGGTAGGGTGGACTGGGGAGCACCAGGGCCTGCAGTAGGGTAGGGTGGACTGGGGAGCGCCAGGGCCTGCAGTAGGGTAGGGTTGACTGGGGAGCGCCAGGGCCGGCAGTAGGGTAGGGTGGACTGGGGAGCGCCAGGGCCTGCAGTAGGGTAGGGTGGACTGGAGAGCACCAGGGCCTGCAGTAGGGTAGGGTGGACTGGGGAGCACCAGGGCCTGCAGTAGGGTAGGGTGGACTGGGGAGCACCAGGGCCTGCAGTAGGGTAGGGTGGACTGGGGAGCACCAGGGCCTGCAGTAGGGTAGGGTGGACGGGGAGCACCAGGGCCTGCAGTAGGGTAGGGTGGACTGGGGAGCACCAGGGCCTGCAGTAGGGTAGGGTGGACTGGGGAGCACCAGGGCCTGCAGTAGGGTAGGGTGGACTGGGGAGCACCAGGGCCTGCAGTAGGGTAGGGTGGACTGGGGAGCACCAGGGCCTGCAGTAGGGTAGGGTGGACTGGGGAGCACCAGGGCCTGCAGTAGGGTAGGGTGGACTGGGGAGCACCAGGGCCTGCAGTAGGGTAGAGTGGACTGGAGAGCACCAGGGCCTGCAGTAGGGTAGGGTGGACTGGGGAGCACCAGGGCCTGCAGTAGGGTAGGGTGGACTGGGGAGCACCAGGGCCTGCAGTAGGGTAGGGTGGACTGGAGAGCACCAGGGCCTGCAGTAGGGTAGGGTGGACTGGAGAGCACCAGGGCCTGCAGTAGGGTAGGGTGGACTGGGGAGCGCCAGGGCCTGCAGTAGGGTAGGGTGGACTGGGGAGCACCAGGGCCTGCAGTAGGGTAGAGTGGACTGGAGAGCACCAGGGCCTGCAGTAGGGTAGGGTGGACTGGGGAGTGCCAGGGCCTGCAGTAGGGTAGGGTGGACTGGGGAGCACCAGGGCCTGCAGTAGGGTAGGGTGGACTGGGGAGCACCAGGGCCTGCAGTAGGGTAGGGTGGACTGGAGAGCACCAGGGCCTGCAGTAGGGTAGGGTGGACTGGGGAGCACCAGGGCCTGCAGTAGGGTAGGGTGGACTGGGGAGCACCAGGGCCTGCAGTAGGGTAGGGTGGACTGGGGAGCACCAGGGCCTGCAGTAGGGTAGGGTGGACTGGGGAGCACCAGGGCTGTGAGAGCATGAAGTAAGGTAGAGTGGACTGGGAGGGGAGTGTGGGTGGGCATTTGGAGGTTCGGTGGGGGGAAGGAAGAGATCATATCTAGCAGAGGGGAGAAGGCAGACAAAGTTGATCTCCCAGATCACAGATGGGACAGAGAAGGCTACATCAGGACATTAACCAACATGTCTGGCTGATCGTTTTTTACATCAGGACATTAACCAACATGTCTGGCTGATTGTTGTTTACATCAGGACATTAACCAACATGTCTGGCTGATCGTTTTTTACATGAGGGCATTAACCAACATGTCTGGCTGATCGTTTTTTACATGAGGGCATTAACCAACATGTCTGGCTGATCGTTTTTTACATCAGGGCATTAACCAACATGTCTGGCTGATTGTTGTTTACATGAGGGCATTAACCAACATGTCTGGCTGATCGTTTTTTACATCAGGACATTAACCAACATGTCTGGCTGATTGTTGTTTACATCAGGACATTAACCAACATGTCTGGCTGATTGTTGTTTACATCAGGACATTAACCAACATGACTGGCTGATCGTTTTTTACATGAGGGCATTAACCAACATGTCCGGCTGATCGTTTTTTACATGAGGGCATTAACCAACATGTCTGGCTGATCGTTTTTTACATGAGGGCATTAACCAACATGTCTGGCTGATCGTTTTTTACATCAGGGCATTAACCAACATGTCTGGCTGATTGTTGTTTACATGAGGGCATTAACCAACATGTCTGGCTGATCGTTTTTTACATCAGGACATTAACCAACATGTCTGGCTGATTGTTGTTTACATCAGGACATTAACCAACATGTCTGGCTGATTGTTGTTTACATCAGGACATTAACCAACATGTCTGGCTGATCGTTTTTACATGAGGGCATTAACCAACATGTCCGGCTGATCGTTTTTTACATCAAGGCATTAACCAACATGTCCGGCTGATCGTTTTTTACATGAGGGCATTAACCAACATGTCTGGCTGATCGTTTTTTTACATCAGGGCATTAACCAACATGTCTGGCTGATCGTTTTTTACATCAAGGCATTAACCAACATGTCTGGCTGATCGTTTTTTACATGAGGGCATTAACCAACATGTCTGGCTGATCGTTTTTTACATGAGGGCATTAACCAACATGTCTGGCTGATCGTTTTTTACATCAGGGCATTAACCAACATGTCTGGCTGATCGTTTTTTACATGAGGGCATTAACCAACATGTCTGGCGGATCGTTTTTTACATGAGGGCATTAACCAACATGTCTGGCTGATCGTTTTTTACATCAGGGCATTAACCAACATGTCTGGCTGATCGTTTTTTACATCAGGGCATTAACCAACATGTCTGGCTGATCGTTTTTTACATCAGGGCATTAACCAACATGTCTGGCTGATCGTTTTTTACATCAGGGCATTAACCAACATGTCTGGCTGATCGTTTTTTACATCAGGGCATTAACCAACATGTCTGGCTGATCGTTTTTTACATCAGGGCATTAACCAACATGTCTGGCGGATCGTTTTTTTACATGAGGGCATTAACCAACATGTCTGGCTGATCGTTTTTTACATCAGGGCATTAACCAACATGTCTGGCTGATCGTTTTTTACATGAGGGCATTAACCAACATGTCTGGCTGATCGTTTTTTACATCAGGGCATTAACCAACATGTCTGGCTGATCGTTTTTTACATCAGGGCATTAACCAACATGTCTGGCGGATCGTTTTTTACATGAGGGCATTAACCAACATGTCTGGCTGATCGTTTTTTTACATCAGGGCATTAACCAACATGTCTGGCTGATCGTTGTTTACATGAGGGCATTAACCAACATGTCTGGCTGATCGTTTTTTACATCAGGGCATTAACCAACATGTCTGGCTGATCGTTTTTTACATCAGGACATTAACCAACATGTCTGGCTGATCGTTTTTTACATGAGGGCATTAACCAACATGTCTGGCTGATCGTTTTTTACATCAGGGCATTAACCAACATGTCTGGCTGATCGTTTTTTACATGAGGGCATTAACCAACATGTCTGGCTGATCGTTTTTTACATAAGGGCACGTGAAGTTGTGTCTCTTGCATGTGTGTTTGTTTGTCATGAATGTGTGTGTGTGTGTGTGTGTGTACCTGTGTGTGTGAATGCTTCTTTCTTTCTATGTATCTGTGAGTATGAGTGTTTGTCTGTGTGTCTGTGTGTGTTTGTTTGAGTGTCTGTTTCAGTGTGTGTGCTGATGGTGATGTTGTTTAGAGGTCAGCTCATGACCTCTAAAGGTCCTGGAAGAGAGGTGTTTCATGTTAAACCCCAGAAAAGCGGATCCAGCCAGCATCAAACGTGTGTGTTTCTGTGAGTGTTTGTTTGGTTGTGTGTCTGTGCCTGTGTGTGTGTGTGTGTGTCTGTGAGTATTGTGGCGGCAATGGGTGTAGTTTAAAAATAAGTTCATGACCTTTGCGAGCCCCAGAAGAGAGGTGTTTCATGTTAACCCCTAAACTACCCCAGACTGCAGTATCAAGGGTTAAAACAGACAACATCAGGGGCGCTGCAGCAGACATGAGTGACAGGAGTTGAAGGGCCTGTCACCAGAGCCTGGGAACCGCCAGTCCTACAGACCAGAGAGGAGGAGAGAAAAGAGAGGGATGGATGGAGGGGAGGAGATGGTGAGGGTCGAGACCGGACCTGACAGGTCACGGGAGGTCACAGAGAGCTGACCTCTCGTCATGGCTACAAACACACACGCGCCCAGACACTCACATGCACATGCACACACACACAAACATGCACCATGCAGACTTAATGATTCAGACTATACTGGAGTTGGAAGAGCGGTTGATGAACCAGTGAACATCCAGTGAAATGTATTTGTTTTGGGTTCGTGAGCCTGAAGTGAAATCCTCCCGTGTGTGTGTGTGTGTGTGTGTGTGTGTGTGTGTGTGTGTGTGTGTGTGTGTGTGTGTATTAGGAACAATTTACAGAGGTGAAGTCACTAAGTCTACGCTAAGATAAATCACAGTCCGGCAAGCTAAACCGAGCGGGGTCGCCCTCTAAACCGAGCGGGGGTCGCCCTCTAAACCGAGCGCGATCGCCCTCTAAACCGAGCGGGGTCGCCCTCTAAACCGAGCGGGGGTCGCCCTCTAAACCGAGCGGGGTTCGCCCTCTAAACCGAGCGGGGTCGCCCTCTAAACCGAGCGGGGTCGCCCTCTAAACCGAGCGGGGTCGCCCTCTAAACCGAGCGGGGTCGCCCTCTAAACCGAGCGGGGTCGCCCTCTAAACCGAGCGGGGGTCGCCCTCTAAACCGAGCGGGGGTCGCCCTCTAAACCGAGCGGGGGTCGCCCTCTAAACCGAGCGGGGTCGCCCTCTAAACCGAGCGGGGGTCGCCCTCTAAACCGAGCGGGGGTCCCCCTCTAAACCGAGCGGGGTCGCCCTCTAAACCGAGCGGGGTCGCCCTCTAAACCGAGCGGGGTCGCCCTCTAAACCGAGCGGGGGTCGCCCTCTAAACCGAGCGGGGGTCCCCCTCTAAACCGAGCGGGGGTCCCCCTCTAAACCGAGCGGGGGTCCCCCTCTAAACCGAGCGGGGGTCCCCCTCTAAACCGAGCGGGGGTCCCCCTCTAAACCGACTAAACCGAGCGGGGGTCGCCCTCTAAACCGAGCGGGGGTCGCCCTCTAAACCGAGCGGGGGTCGCCCTCTAAACCGAGCGGGGGTCGCCCTCTAAACCGAGCGGGGGTCGCCCTCTAAACCGAGCGGGGGTCGCCCTCTAAACCGAGCGGGGGTCGCCCTCTAAACCGAGCGGGGTCGCCCTCTAAACCGAGCGGGGTCGCCCTCTAAACCGAGCGGGGTCGCCCTCTAAACCGAGCGGGGTCGCCCTCTAAACCGAGCGGGGTCGCCCTCTAAACCGAGCGGGGGTCGCCCTCTAAACCGAGCGGGGGTCGCCCTCTAAACCGAGCGCGGTCGCCCTCTAAACCGAGCGCGGTCGCCTCCAGACACTATTCAGTTTCAGACGCGATGACATCAGATGACCTGTGCCCGTGCCAGATCGTTCCCGTAATATTCTGTGAATGTTTCTGGAACGTTCCCGCTCTCTAGCTAGCATGGAGGCTTGCATTATACGTTCTGCCAGTGTTCCCGGAACATTCCTGCTCCCTACCTGGCATTGAGGACAGGGTTTTAGAGAGGTCCAGGCCAAATGGACCGGGCTCAGAGCCCAACTCAACCCAGTGTGTATTTGTCTAGAGATTTTCCTGAATGGGGAGCCAAGGGAAGGCTCTCTGGAAAAGGCTTGAGCCGTAAAAGCGAGGAATTTAATGAGACAAAACATTATCGTTTAGTGTTTGTTTTCCCTATAACTCTGAGTCTCTGTGTGTGTGTGTGTGTGTGTGTGTGTTGGAGTGTGTGTGTGACAAATGAGAAAAGCGGATAGGGAGAGAGAAATAAAGAGAAAAAGGTAAAACCTTCATCCAACCTGCCATTATTTTATTTAACAGTTAAGCTGTAAAAACAACAGTTATTGGGGAACTGAACAGAGCATCACTGTGCTGTGAGTGAGTGTTTCTCAGATGACTGACAGCACAGTTTAGACACCATGGTAACATGTCTTATCAGAGAGTTAACGATGACACTATATCACTCTCTGTCTGTGGCCGTCTCTCCCAGCACAGTGTGTTTGTGTGTGTGGCTCTGCACGCGCTGCCACACGTCTCAGAGGACCAAAGAATGTAGTATCTGATGAAAGACATATCCCCCACGAACCATCCTAAATCCACACACATACTTCCTTCCCCAGCTGGGACCTCTCCACCTCAACCACCGTGTCTGTGCTTGTCCTCTCTAAAACCGGATCACGTTCATGTCTCCCTCACACACAGCCCAAGACAGAAAACAAAGTAGCAACTTATTTGCCAGAATTTTACATAATTATGACATACCATTGAAGGTTGTTCAATGTAACAGGAATATTTAGACTTAGGGATGCCACCCGTTAGATAAAATACGGAACGGTTCCGTATTTCACTGAAAGGAAAAACTTTTTGTTTTCGAGATGATAGTTTCTGGGTTCGACCATATTAATGACCTCAGGCTCGTGATTCTGTGTGTTTATTATATTATAATTAAGTCTATGATTTGATAGAGCAGTCTGACTGAGCGGTGGTAGGCACCAGCAGGCTCGTAATCATTCATTCAAACAGCACTGTCGTGCGTTTTGCCAGCAGCTCTTCGCTGTGCTTCAAGCATTGAGCTGTTTATGACTTCAAGCCTATCAACACCCAAGATTAGGCTGGTGTAACCGATGTGAAATGGCTAGCTAGTTAGCGGGGTGCGCGCTAATAGTGTTTCAAACATCACTCGCTCTGAGACTTGGAGTAGTTGTTCCCCTTGCTCTAGCATGGGTAACGCTGCTTCGAAGGTGGCTGTTGTCGATGTGTTCCTGGTTTGAGCCCAGGTAGGAGCGAGGAGAGGGACGGAAGCTATACTGTTACACTGGCAATACTAAAGTGCCTATAAGAACATCCAATAGTCAAAGGTATATGAAATACAAATCGTATAGAGAGAAATATATAATTCCTATAATAACTACAACCTAAAACTTCTTACCTGGGAATATTGAAGACTCATGTTAAAAGGAACCACCAGCTTTCATATGTTCCCATGTTCTGAGCAAGGCACTTAAACGTTAGCTTTCTTACATGGCACATATTACACTTTTACTTTCTTCTCCAACACTTTGTTTTTGCATTATTTAAACCATATTGAACATGTTTTATTATTTATTTGAGGCTAAATTGATTTTATTGATGTATTATATTAAGTTAAAATAAGTATTCATTCAGTATTGTTGTAATTGTAATTATTACAAATACATTTAAAAATTGTTTTTATTTTTATTATTAATTTTAATAGAGAGGTAGTACTGGGGCTGGGGTTAGAGGTAGTAACGGGGCTGGGGTTAGAGGTAGTACCGGGCCTGGGGTTAGAGGTAGTACCGGGGCTGGGGTTAGAGGTAGTACCGGGGCTGGGGTTAGAGGTAGTACTGGGGTTAGAGGTAGTACTGGGGGTTAGAGGTAGTACTGGGGCTGGGGTTAGAGGTAGTACCGGGGCTGGGGTTAGAGGTAGTACCGGGGCTGGGGTTAGAGGTAGTACCGGGGCTGGGGTTAGAGGTAGTACTGGGGCTGGGGTTAGAGGTAGTACTGGGGCTGGGGTTAGAGGTAGTACTGGGGTTAGAGGTAGTACTGGGGCTGGGGTTAGAGGTAGTACTGGGGCTGGGGTTAGAGGTAGTACTGGGGCTGGGGTTAGAGGTAATACTGGGGCTGGGGTTAGAGGTAGTACTGGGGTTAGAGATAGTACTGGGGCTGGGGTTAGAGGTAGTACTGGGGTTAGAGGTAGTACTGGGGCTGGGGTTAGAGGTAGTACTGGGGTTAGAGGTAGTACTGGGGCTGGGGTTAGAGGTAGTACTGGGGCTAGAGGTAGTACTGGGGCTGGGGTTAGAGGTAATACTGGGGCTGGGGTTAGAGGTAGTACTGGGGCTGGGGTTAGAGGTAGTACCGGGGCTGGGGTTAGAGGTAGTACTGGGGCTGGGGTTAGAGCTAGTACTGGGGTTAGAGGTAGTACTGGGGCTGGGGTTAGAGGTAGTACTGGGGCTGGGGTTAGAGGTAGTACTGGGGTTAGAGGTAGTACTGGGGTTAGAGGTACCTCTTAACAGATGAAACTCATCAGACACAGAGACTACACCACGGCCTTGACTCATGGAATGAGCTGGAACTAGGAGATATACCCGTTACTGACAGTACTGTCCAGCCCCCGCATGCACTCTCTCTCACACACACACACACACACACACACACACACACACACACACACACACACACACACACACACACACACACACACACACACACACACACACACACACACACACACACACACACACACACACACCTCCATTTTGTTCTAATTTTCCCAGTGCAGGATCAGAGGAGAGACCACTGTTGACCACTGACCACCCATAGAGGGAAGGAGTGAAAGGGAGAGAGAGAAGGAAAGAGAGCGAGTGATAGATTGAGAGGACTTGACGAGTGTGGGTTCTTGTCAAGCATCATATTCTACTGTTCCCACTAGCATGTAGCCTCCAGTCCAGTTTAGTCTCAGTAGTCTTGGATTATTACAGAGAGAGAGAGAGAGAGAGAGAGAGAGAGAGAACAGGAGAGAGAGAGAGAGAGAACAGGAGAGAGAGAGAACAGGAGGGGAGAGAGAGAGAGAGAGAGAGAGAGAGAGAGAGAGAGAGAGAGAGAGAGAGAACAGGAGAGAGAGAGAACAGGAGGGAGAGAGAGAGAGAGAGAGAGAGAGAGAGAGAGAGGGAGGGCAGGAGGGAGAGAGAGAGAGAGAGAGAGAGAGAGAGAGGGGGCAGCGCTACACTGCCAGAGAGCAAGGCGGTGAACCACCACGTTTTAACAATGAGCAGCCTGACCAGACTCTCCAACCCCACATCAAATCCAGCCACAGGCTCAGGCTTCAATGGCTGCAGGAATCCAGCTTTCAGCAATTTGTTATAGCAGCAGATGTGAGTCTGTAGCTTTAATAATGTTCAAACAGTGGGTTTTACTCGTAACTTGCATGACAAACGCTGTTGGTAGAGCGTTGACTATTAAACAGAGAATTAAAATGGAAAATTACAACCATAATGAAGTATCAAAAAACAATAACAACAATATGACATTTTTTTCTGCCAGTTTTTCTCCAGTTATTAACCATTTGTTTGTTATCCCCTCCCTTCTATCTCCGTGTCCTTCCCTCACCAATCCATCCCTCTTCCCTACCTCACCCCTGTTAGTCTCTCTCTCCCTCAGTAGACAACTGGATGGGAGGGTGATGGAAGGGAGGATAGGGAGGGAGGGGGGTATGAATAAGGGGGGGTAGGGAGTTTAAGCAAGAATGACAATGACCTGAGGGTTGTGTAAGTGGGGGGAGATGGGGGTAAGGTGGTCAGTAGCTAGAGGTGGAGGGTGTGGATGAGTGTACAGGGTGGGATGTTTAACTCAGTGGTAACCAGAACTGGTCTGAGGGTTGAATTGGGGTTTGAGGATAGGCCACTGAAGGGAAGAGGGCTTTTATTTGTGAATGACCTCAACGGTCTGACATGGGCGTCCGTGCAGCAGAGCACACTCCAACCTCCATCACATGACCGGATAACTGATAACATGTACTCTACTATCTCTCTCTCCTCTACTCTCTGGCCTGCTGGCTGGTTGTGTGCTGGGTGGGATCTGTATGCCTCTGATAGGGGCTTTCCTGGACAACCAGACAGGGGGGGAAACGGAGGGATGGAGGGAGAGAGTAATGCTTCTCTGTGTGTGTGTGTGTGTGTGTGTGTGTGTGGAGAGTGAGAGAGAGAGAGACATAAGACAGTGAGATGAGAGGTAACAACACATACAGTACATACAGGTGTTTGAGATTTCAGATGACCCCTTGTGAGGTCTTGCCATACTTTTATAAGGATAACACCCTTAAAAACATTCCAGGCTTCACATCTTGACAGACGGTATCGTTGCTAAGGGACAGTTAGAAATGACCCTCCCCAACGGTAAAAATATTTTCACATGACCCTCTCCTTGTACTGTAAAATAAATGGCACAACCTCCCCCCTCATAGAAGTCATTCAAAATAATGTTTACGACCACTAATAATAACTGTAGTGACCCTGTGTTTATTAACGTGGATATGGACTTTGCCACTTCAGCATGTTTTTGTGGCACAGTTGATGTCACGCAGGACTATGGGCCAAAAGGTTGAGGGTTCACTGTTGACCATGGACGAGCTCACTCTCCCTGCCTGTTTCACTAGGCCTACATTACGATCAAAGCCAGCCGCAGATCAGCTAGGGGGAAAATCCAATTTTCTACATTTTGATGCCATATTTATAATTCTATCAAATATATGCAACACATTTTCCACCATCTGTGCCAATGCACCACACAACCAATAAACAAAAGCATACCAACTTCAGCCACTTCAACATCATGGTTTGCGTTTTCAACACCACAATAAATAGACTATGTCAATCTGGACAAACAGAAAATACATCCCTCTACTCAATATCGAAGGCCTGGCTCAACAGATTTCCATTCACCAAATGGCTGCTTCACAGCTTGGATTGATTGATTTTATTTGTCAGTAAAAAAAAATCCATATAGTGCCTTCAGAAAGCATTCATACCCTTGACTTATTCCACATGTTGTTGTGTTACAGTCTGAATTGAACATGGATTAAATAGATTGATTGAACATTGACACCCCTTTGCTATGACATTCCAATTTGAGCTCAGGTGCATCCAATTTCCTTTGATCATCCTTCAGATGTCACTACAACTTGATTGGAGTCAACCTGTGGTCAAATCAATGATTTAGCTAAAAACACATCTGTGTTTATAAGGTTCCACAGCTGACAGCGTATGTCAGAGCAGAGCCGCAGTTCAACAGCTCAGACACAAGACGTATGTGGCAGGGACTCCAGACAATCACGGATTACAAAGGGAAAACCAGCCACGTCGCGGATACCGACGTCTTGCTAAACCCCTTCTTCGCCCGCTTTGAGGATAACACAGTGCCACCGACTTGGGCCGCTCCCGAGGACTGTGGGCTCTCGTTATCCGTGGCCGATGTGAGTAAGACATTTAAGTGTGTTGAACCTCGCAAGGCTGCCGGCCCAGACGGCCATCCCCAGCCGCGTCCTCAGAGCATGTGCAGACCAGCTGGCTGGAGTGTTTAGGACATATTCAATCTCTCCCTATCCCAGTCTGTTGTCTCCACACGCTTCAAGATGTCCACCATTGTTCTTGTTCCCAAGAAGTCAAAGGTAACTGAACTAAATGACTACAGCCTCGTAGCACTCACTTCTGTCATCATGAAGTGCTTTGAGAGGCTAGTTAAGGATCATATCATCTCCACCCTACCTGTCACCCTAGACCCACTTCAGTTTGCATACCACCCCAATATTTCCACAGACGATGCAATCGTCATCGCACTGCACACTGCCCTTACCCACCTGGACAAGAGGAATACCTATGTAAGAATGCTGTTCATTGATTACAGCTCAGCCTTCAACACCATAGTACCTCCAAGCTCATCATTAAGCTGGAGGTTCTGGGTCTGAACCCCGCCCTGTGCAACTGGGTCCTGGACTTCCTGACGGGCCGCCCCCAGGTAGTGAAGGTAGGCAACAACACCTCCACTACGCTGATCCTCAATACAATATCCTCAATTTATATCAGCCCCTTCCTGTACTCCCTGTTCACCTATTATTGTGTGGCCACGCACACTTCCAACTCAATCATCAAGTTTGCAGACGACACAACAGCAGTAGGCCTGATTACCAACCATGACGAGACAGCCTACAGGGAGGAGGTGAGGGCCCTGGCGGAGTGGTGCCAGGAAAATAACCTCTCCCTCAACGTCAACAAAACGAAGGAGCTGATCGTGGACTTCAGGAGACAGCAGAGGGAGCACGCCCACATCCACGGGGCCGCAGTGGAGAAGGTGAAAAGCTTCAAGTTCATCTGCGTACTTATCACTGTCAATCTGAAATGTTCCACCCACACAGACAGCGTGGTGAAGAAGGCGCAACAGCGCCTCTTCAACCTCAGGAGGCTGAAGAAATGTTACTTGGCCCCTACAAACATTTACAGATGCATCATTGAGAGCATCCTGTCAGGCTGTATCACCGCCTGGTACGGCAACTGCACCGCCCACAAGGCTCTCCAGAGGGTGGTGCGGTCTGCCCAAAGCGCCACCGGGGGCACACTGCCTGCCCTCCAGGACACCTACAGCATCCGATGTCACAGGAAGGCCAAACATATCATCAAGGACATCAACCACCGGAGCCACGGCCTGTTCACCCCGCTACCATCCAGAAGGTGTGGTCAGTACAGGTGCATTAAAGCTGGGACTGAGAGACTGAGAAAAAGATTTTATCTTAAGGCCATCAGACTGTTAAACAGCCATCACTATCAGGCCTTCACCCAGTACCCTGCCCTGAACTTAGTCACTGTCACTAGCCAGCTGCCACCCGGTTACTCAATCCTGCACCTTAGAGGCTGCTGTACATAGACATGGAATCACTGGTCACTTCAATAATGGAACACCAGCCACTTTAATAGTGTTTGCATAATGTTTTACTAATTTCATATGTATATACTATATTCTAGTCAAGTCCATCCTATTCAGCTGTTGCTGTATATATACTATTCTATCCAACGTATTCTACAGATATACTATATATTCTATCCACATAGAATCCATAATGTCTATACATCCCATCACATATATGTATTTAGTATATCATGAAGAGTTCAATCTTGGTTTCATCAGACCAGAGAATTTTGTTTCTCATTGTCTGAGTGTCTTTAGATGCCTTTTGGCAAACTCCAAGCGGGCTTTCATGTGCCTTTTACTGAGGAGTGGCTTCCATCTGGCCACTCTACCATAAAGGCCTGATTGGTGGAGTGCTGCAGAGATGGTTTTCCTTCTAGAAGGTTCTCCCATCTCCATAGAGGAACTCCAGAGTGACCATCGGGTGTTCTTGGTCACCTCCCTGATTTAAGGCCCTTCTCCACTGATTGCTCAGTTTGGCCAGGCGGCCAGCTCTTGGAATAGTCTTAGTGGTTCCAAACTTCTTCCATTTAAGAATTCTGGAGGCCACTGTGTTCTTTTGGCCCGTCAAAGCTGCAGAAATGTTTTGGTACCCTTCCCCAGATCTGTGCCTCAACACTTTCCTGTCTAGGAGCTATACGGACAATTCCTTTGACCTCATGGCTTGATTTTTGCTCTGTCATGCACTGTCAACTGTGGAACCTTATATAGAGAGTTGTGTGCCTTTCCAAATCATGTCCAATCAATTGAATTTACCACAGGTAACTGTTGACGTTGAGACTGGTGTTTTGCAGGGTACTATTTAATGAAGCTGCCAGTTGAGGACTTGTGAGGCGTCTGTTTCTCAAACTAGACACTAATGTACTAGTCCTCTTGCTCAGTTGTGCACCGGGGCCTCCTACTCCTCTTTCTATTCTGGTTAGAGACAGTTTGCGATGTTCTGTGAAGGGAGTAGTACACAGCATTGTACGAGATCTTCAGTTTCTTGGCAATTTCTCGCATGGAATAGCCTTCAGTTCTCAGAACAAGAATAGACTGACGAGTTTCAGAAGAAGGGCTTCAGAAAGGCCTGTAATCAAACCCACAAATACTTATGCTCAAGATACTCAACTAGTCTAAAGAATGCCAGTTTTATTGCTTCTTTAATCAGAACAACAGTTTTCAGCTGTGCTAACATAATTGCAAAAGGGTTTTCTCATGATCAGTTAGCCTTTTAAAATGATAAACTTGGATTAGCTATCACAACGTGCCATTGGAAAACATGAGTGATGGTTGCTGATAATGGGTCTCTGTACGCCTATGTAGATATTCCATAAAAAATCTGCCGTTTCCCGCTACAATAGTCATTTACAACATTAACAATGTCTACACTGTATTTCTGATCAATTTTATGTTATTTTAATGGACAAAAAAAATTGCTTTTCTTTCAAAAACAAGACCATTTCTAAGTGACCCCAAACTTTTGAATGGTAGTGCGTGTATATATATATATACAGTTGAAATCGGAAGTTTACATACACCTTAGTCAAAGACATTTAAACTCAGTTTTTCACAATTACTTACATTTAATACTAGCAAAAATTCCCTGTCTTAGGTCAGTTTGGATCACCACTTTATTTTAAGAATGTGAAATGTCAGAATAATAGTAGAGAGAAAGATTTATTTCAGCTTTTATTTATTTCATCACATTCCCAGTGGGTCATTAGTTTACATACACCCAATTAGTATTTGGTAGCATTGCCTTTAAATTGTTAAACTTGGGTCAAACGTTTCGGGTAGCCTTCCACAATAAGTTGGGTGAATTTTGGCCAATTCCTCCTGACAGAGCTGGTGTAATTGAGTCAGGTTTGTAGGCCTCCATGCTCGCACACGCTTTTTCAGTTCTGCCCACAAATCTCCTGTAGGATTGTCAGGGCTTTGTGATGGCCACTCCAATACCTTGACTTTGTTGTCCTTAAGCTATTTTGCCACAACTTTGGAAGTATGCTTGGGGTCATTGTCCATTTGGAAGACCCATTTGCGACCAAGCTTTAACTTCCTGACTGATGTCTTGAGATGTTGCTTCAATATATCCACGTAATTTTCCTTTGTCATGATGCCATCTATTTTGTGAAGTGCACCAGTCCCTCCTGCAGCAAAGCAGCCCCACAACATGATGCTGCCACCACCATGCTTCACAGTTGGGATGGTGTTCTTCGGCTTGCAAGCCTCCCCTTTTTTACTCCAAACATAATGATGGTCATTATTGCCAAACAGCTCTATTTTTGTTTCATCAGACCAGAGGACATTTCTCCAAAAAGTACGATCTTTGTCCCCATGTGCAGTTGCAAACCATAGTCTGGCTTTTTTATGGCGGTTTTCGAGCAGTGTCTTCTTCCTTGCTGAGCGGCCTTTCAGGTTATGTCGATATAGGATTTGTTTTACTGTGGATACAGATACTTTTGTACCAGTTTCCTCGGGCATCTTCACAAGGACCTTTGCTGTTGTTCTGGGATTGATTTGCACTTTTACGCACCAAAGTACGTTCATCTCTAGGAGACAGAACGAGTCTCCTTCCTGAGCGGTATGATGGCTGCGTGGTCCCATGGTGTTTATACTTGCGTACTATTGTTTGTGCAGATGAACATGGTACCTTCAGGCGTTTGGAAATTGCTCCCAAGGATGAACCAGACTTGTGGAGGTCTACAATTTTTTTTTCTGTGGTCTTGGCTGATTTCTTTTGATTTTCCAATGATGTCAAGCAAAGAAGCACTGAGTTTGAAGAGGCCTTGAAATACATCCACAGGTACACCTCCAATTGACTCAAATGATGTCAATTCGCCTATCAAAAGTTTATAAAGCCATGACATAATTTTCTGGATTTTTGTAAGCTGTTTAAAGGCACAGTCAACTTAGTGTATGTAAACTTCTGACCCAGTGGAATTGCGATACAGTGAAATAATAGACTTGAAGATTTCTGTTCACCGCCACTCCCCATCCATCTTAACAGAGCTTGAGAAAATCTGCAAGGAAGAATGGAAGAAAAGCCCCAAATCCAGATGTGCAAAGCTGATACAGACACAGTGCCAAAGGTGCTTCTACAAAGTATTGACTCAGGGGGGTGAATAGTTACGTAAATTAGATATTTTTGTATTTCATTTTCAATGAATGTGCAATAATGTCCAAAAACCAGTGATTATTTTTGTTGTTGTTTAAATCCATTTTGAATTCAGGTAACACAACAAAATGTGCAATAAGTCATGAGGTATGAATACTTTCTGAAGGCACAGTATAAAGATTTTCTAAAGTGACCGGAATTGCACAAAGTCAGGGATGTATTTCCATTGTGGTCCCTACTGTGTATGTAAATACATATACAATTACATAGACACATTACAGAGATACAGACAAAAAAATGGTTATACTGTTCACACATTAGCCAGCTTTTGACCTTCTTTTTAAAAGTGGTTAAGGATGATATGGCTTACTGTGGTAGTTTGTTCCAGTCATCTGTGCCGGTATATAGAAATGTGTTCTTACCAGATAGACTCTTATATTTAAAACAGTGAATGTTGGAGTCTCAGGCTATGGACTAACCCTGGTGGACGTCTTTAATAAATGAAAAACAGTTGGATAGGTACCTGGGGGCTGAGTTCGTGATAATTCTGTGAACCAGAACCATTTTTTCCACTGATAGCTAGCCAAGCTGCTTAACAGGCTCGACCTCCAGAGGAGTATGAGGGAGGAGGTTCAAAACAATTCTTACAAGCTTGTTTGGCTGGAGGCTTATTGTTTGGGGCTGCTGGTGAATCATGATGTGCAGGCATCTCTCCAAGATGGCGTAGCAGTCAGACGTCTTTGTCCTTCGTCCTGTCGGGTCCTATGTGTATATATTTTTATATATCTTTCTTCGCATATCTTTTTATATTTTTCTAACCCCTTACTTCAAAATACTCTCCTGCAACCCGCCTCACCCAATGTGGTGTGGACCTGCTTTTTCTCTAAAGTATTTTTCTCTACCTCTATTACTGGAATCTCCAACATAAGCTAGCCAGCTAACGGTCATCAGCTAACCGTTAGCTCAGAAAGCTCTCGCCAGTTTGTACAACGCGATTCAACCAGAGCATACCGGACCTATTTTTCTCTCCATATCCACGGATTCCTACCGCAAGCTCTGAACCTTCTCACCTTCCGACCTTCGCAGCTAACGTCCCCTGAATGCTAGCTGTCTAGAGCACAACGGACTGTTAGCTTACGAGGCCCATCGAATACATTCCGAAGCTACTAGCTAGCAGTCAGCTATCCTTTGCTAGCGGTCCTCAGCTACCTTCATCCCGGACAACTCTCGCCAGTCTGTACAGCGCGACTCAAACCAGAGCTAGTCGGACTTATTCTTCTCCATATCTCCGGATTCCTACCGAAAGCTCGGAACCTATTTTTTATATATATATATATATATATATATATATATATATATATATATATATATATATATATATAAATACTGTCTCAGCCTCCAGTATTTATGCTGCAGTAGTTTGTGTCGGGGGGCTAGGGTCAGTCTGTCACATCTGGAGTATTTTTCTTGTCTTTTCCGGTGTCCTGTGTGAATTTAAATATGCTCTCTCTAATTCTCTCTTTCTCTTTCTTTCTTTCTTTCTCTCTCTCGGAGGACCTGAGCCCTAGGACCATGCCTCAGGACTACCTGGCTTGATGACTCCTTGCTGTCCCCAGTTCACCTGGCCGTGCTGCTGCTCCAGTTCCAACTGTTCTGCCTGCAGCTATGGAACCCTGACCTGTTCACCGGACGTGCTACCTGTCCCAGACCTGTTGTCCCAGACCTGCTGGAACCCTGACCTATTCACCGGACGTGCTACCTGTCCCAGACCTGCTGTTTTCAACTCTCTAGAGACAGCAGGAGCGGTAGAGATACTCTCAAAGATCGGCTATGAAAAAGCCAACTGACACTTACTCTTACTCTTGTGTTGCTGACTTGTTGCACCCTCGACAACTACTATGATTATTATTATTTGACAATGCTGGTCATTTATGAACATTTGAACATCTAGGCCATGTGCTGTTATAATCTCCACCCGGCACAGCCAGAAGAGGACTGGCCACCCCTCATAGCCTGGTTCCTCTCTAGGTTTCTTCCTAGGTTTTGGCCTTTCTAGGGAGTTTTTCCTAGCCACCGTGCTTCTACACCTGCATTGCTTGCTGTTTGGGGTTTTAGGCTGGGTTTCTGTACAGCACTTTGAGATATCAGCTGATGTAAGAAGGGCTATATAAATAAATTTGATATATATATTTTTCCCCCCACCTAGAATTATAGCAGCTAACGTCCCATGAATGCACAGCCGCTAATCCGCGGCCTGCTAGCTATCTAAAGCACATTGGACTGCTGGCTTAAGAGGCCCTTCAGACATATTTCTTTGGCCACTATATATATTTTGCCAATTGGCCTGGTTTACCACACGGAGCACTGCTGATCCGTCCGCTGATGTAACTGCACGTCGCCCCTCTAAGGCCTTTCTGCTAGCCCGCCGCTAGCTGCCTGAAGCCACGCACTGGACTCTTATGATCACCCGGCTACGCATGCCTCTCCCTAACATCACCATGCCTTGTCCATTGCTGTTTTGGTTTGTAACTATTGTTTTATTTCACTGTAGAGCCTCTAGCACTGCTCACAACGCCTCGGCTAACAATTTAGTTCCACCTCCCACACACGCAGTGACATCACCTGGTTTAAATGTTATTTCTAGAGACAATATCTCTTTCATTATCACTATATGCACAGGTTTACCCCCACTGTATTCACATCCTACTATACCTTTGGCTGTACATTATGCCTTGAATATATTCTACCGTGCCCAGAAATCTGCTCCTTTTACTCTCTGTTCTGAACGTGCTAGAAGTTCTGTTAGCCTTTAGCCGTACCCTTATCCTACTCCTCCTCTGATGTAGAGGTTAATCCAGACCCTGCAGTGTCTAGCTCCACTCCCATCCACCAGGCTCTGTCATTTGTTGACTTCTGCAACCGTAAAAGCCTTGGTTTCATGCATGTTAACATTAGAAGCCTCCTCCCTAAGTTTGTTTTATTCACTGCCCTAGCACACTCCACCAATCCGGATGTCCTAGCCGTGTCTGAATCCTGGCTTAGGAAGACCACAAAACCTTGAAATTTCCATCCCTAACTATAACGTTTTCCGACAAGATAGAACTGCCAAAGGGGGCGGTGTTGCAATCTACTGCAAAGATAACCTGCAGAGTTATGTCTTACTATTCAGGTCTGTACCCAAACAATTCGAGCTCCTACTTCTAAAAATTAACCTTTCCAGAAACAAGTCTCTGACCATTGCCGCTTGCTATAGACCACCCTCTGCCCCCAGCTGTGCCCTCAACACCATATGTGATATGATTGCCCCCCAGCTATCTTCTGCGCTCGTGCTGCTAGGTGACCTAAACTGGGACATGCTAACACCCCGGCCATCCTACAATCTAAGCTTGATGCCCTCAACCTCACACAACTTATCAATGAACCTACCAGATATAACCCCAAATCCGTAAACACGGGCACCCTCTTAGATATCATCCCAACTAACTCACCCTCCAAATACACCTCTGCTGTTTTCAACCAAGATCTCAGCAATCACTGCCTCATTGCCTGCATCCGTAATGGGTCTGCGATCAAACGACCACCCCTCATCACTGTCAAACGCTCCCTAAAACACTTCTGCGAGCAGGCCTTTCTAATCGACCTGGCCGGGGTATCCTGGAATGACATCGACCTCATCCCGACAGTAGAGGATGCCTGGTTGTTCTTTAAAAGTGCCTTCCTCACCATCTTAAATAAGCATGCTCCATTCAAAAAATGTTGAACTAGGAATAGATATAGCCCTTGGTTCACTCCAGACCTGACTGCCCTTGACCAGCACAAAAACATCCTGTGGCGTTCTGCATTAGCATCGAATAGCCCCCGTGATATGCAACTTTTCAGGGAAGTTGGGAACCAATATACACAGGCAGTTAGGAAAACTAAGGCTAGCTTTTTCAAACAGAAATTTGCATTCTGCAGTACAAACTCAAACGTTCTGGGACACTAAAGTCCATGGAAAATAAGAGCACCTCCTCCCAGCTACCCACTGCTCTGAGGCTAGGAAACACTGTGACAACCGATAAATCCACTATAATTGAGAATTTCAATAAGCATTGCTATACGGCTGGCCATGCTTTCCACCTGGCTACCCCTACCCCGGTCAACTGCCCGGCACCCTCCACAGCAACCCGCCCAAGCCCCCACCATTTCTCCTTCACCCATATCCAGATAGCTGATGTTCTGAAAGAGCTGCAAAATCTGGACCCCTACAAGTCAGCCGGGCTAGACAATCTGGACCCTCTCTTCCTAAAATTATCTGCCGAAATTGTTGCAACCACTATTACTAGCCTGTTCAACCTCTCTTTCGTATCGTCTGGGATTACCAAAGATTGGAAAGCTGCCGCAGTCATCCCCCTCTTCAAAGGGGGAGACACTCTAGACCCAAATTGCTACAGACCTATATCTATCCTACCCTGCATCTCTAAGGTCTTCGAAAGCCAAGTTAACAGATTACCGACCATTTTGAATCCCACCGTACCTTCTCCGCTATGCAATCTGGTTTCAGAGCCGGTCATGGGTGCACCTCAGCCACGCTCAAGGTCCTAAACGATATCATAACCGCCATCGATAAGAGACATTACTGTGCAGCTGTATTCATCGACCTGGCCAAGGCTTTCGACTCTGTCAATCACCACATTCTTATTGGCAGACTCAACAGCCTTGGTTTATCAAATGATTGCCTCGCCTGGTTCAACAACTACTTCTCTGATAGAGTTCAGTGTGTCAAATCGGAGGGCCTGTTGTCCGGACCTCTGGCAGTCTCTATGGGGGTGCCACAGGGTTCAATTCTTGGGCCGACTCTCTTCTCTGTATACATCAATGATGTCGCTCTTGCTGCTGGTGATTCTTTGATCCACCTCTACGCAGACGACACCATTCTGTATACTTCTGGCCCTTCTTTGGACACTGTGTTATTAACTAACCTCCAGACGAGCTTCAATGCCATACAACTCTCCTTCCGTGGCCTCCAACTGCTCTTAAACGCAAATAAAACTATGTGCATGCTATTCAACCGATCATTGTCCACACCTGCCCGCCCATCCAGCATCACTACTCTGGACGGTTCTGACTTAGAATATGTGGATAACTACAAATACCTGGGTAACTACAAATACCTGGGTGTCTGGCTAGACTGTAAACTCTCCTTCCAGACTCATATTAAGTATCTCCAA
Source organism: Salmo salar (assembly GCF_965601325.2). Classification (NCBI taxonomy): domain Eukaryota; kingdom Metazoa; phylum Chordata; class Actinopteri; order Salmoniformes; family Salmonidae; genus Salmo; species Salmo salar. The sequence continues at coordinate 21,102,100 of NC_138296.1, read as the reverse complement.
TCCAAAATTAAATCTAGAATCGGCTTCCTATTTCGCAACAAAGCATCCTTCACTCATGCTGCCAAACATACCCTCGTAAAACTGACCATCCTACCGATCCTTGACTTAGGCGACATCATCTATAAAATAGCCTCCAACACTCTACTCAACAAACTGGATGCAGTCTATCACAGTGCCATCCGTTTTGTCACTAAAGCCCCATACACTACCCACCATTGCAACCTATACGCTCTCGTTGACTGGCCCTCACTTCATACTCATCGCCAAACCCACTGGCTACAGGTTATCTACATGTCTCTGCTAGGTAAAGCCCCGCCTTATCTCAGCTCGCTGGTCACCATAGCAGCACCCACTCGTAGCATGCGCTCCAGCAGGTATATCTCACTGGTCACCCCCAAAGCCAATTCCTACTTTGGTCGCCTTTCCTTCCAGTTCTCTGCTGCCAATGACTGGAACGAACTGCAAAAATCTCTGAAGCTGGAGATTCCCATCTCCCTCACTAACTTTAAGCACCAGCTGTCAGAGCAGCTCACAGAACTGCACCTGTTCATAGCCCATCTGTATACAGCCCATCTATCTACCTCATCCCCATACTGTATTTATTTATTTATTCTGCTCCTTTTGCACCCCAGTATCTCTACTTGCACATCCATCTTTTGCACATCTACCATTCCAGTGTTTAATTGCTATATTGTAATTACTTTGTCACCATGGCCTATTTATTACCTTAATTCCCTTATTTTACCTAATTTTCACTCACTGTATATAGACTTTTTGTTTTCTTTTTTTCTACTGTATTATTGACTGTATGTTTGTTTACTCCATGTGTAACTCTGTGTTGTTATATGTGTCGAACTGCTTTGCTTTATCTTGGCCAGGTCACAGTTGTAAATGAGAACTTGTTCTCAACTAGCCTACCTGGTTAAATAAAGGTGAAATAAAATAATAATCAAAGTGACACTGGACTACTGCCAGACTGTTTATGGTGTCTAGAACTAGGTTTCCATCCAACTGGCAAAATAATATTTTTTAATCTGCATTAACAATATGCGCATTTTCCCATCAGTTGTGTTTCCATCATATTAACTTGTTGCAGATAAAAGTCTGTGTAAATACGTAGTGCACATAAAAATACCTTGAGGTTAAATTCCCATGTCCCGAGTAAAAAATACATGTTAAATGGGTTTCCATGGCATTTTCAACTCTAGGCCTACTGTTGGTTTTGTCACAATAGTTTTTGAGTAGATCTAGTGAATGTGTCCACTGGTGTTGACATGTGTACTCTAGCCCACAGCTCACAGATACCGTGCAGGTATAGCCCACAGCTCACAGATACCGTGCAGGTATAGCCCACAGCTCACAGATACCGTGCAGGTATAGCCCACAACTCACAGATACCGTGCAGGTATAGCCCACAGCTCACAGATACCGTGCAGGTATAGCCCACAACATGATGACATTATTATGGACTAAAGTGCAACATTTATTTTATTTGTCAAACGGCAGACAAGCATCAATAATCATGTCACCAGAATAAGACCCTCAATATTTACCGAGAGGAGCATCAAACTATCCACCTTCCACTACGATCAGTCTGAATGGTGGATGGAGGGCAGGATACACTGTGGAATAGTAAAAGTTAGCACATGGAAAAAGCGTAGTGCATGAGGGGAGAAAGACATTTGGCTAGGATGGAATAAATGATCTAGTAAAACCTGCAGAGTAAACCAGGAAATACACACTTCCCTCCCCTGTGCCCAATAAAAACACACAACGCTCCCCAAAGCAAATAATATCTCAGAGAGGATGCCAAACATCACCCAGCGCATAGTGAACATACTCTCTGTGTATGAGTGTGTATATATTAAACATATCTGAGGCATCACCCAGCGCATAGTGAACATACTCTCTGTGTATGAGTGTGTATATATTAAACATATCTGAGGCATCACCCAGCGCATAGTGAACATACTCTCTGTGTATGAGTGTGTATATATTAAACATATCTGAGGCATCACCCAGCGCATAGTGAACATACTCTCTGTGTATGAGTGTGTATATATTAAACATATCTGAGGCATCACCCAGCGCATAGTGAACATACTCTCTGTGTATGAGTGTGTATATATTAAACATATCTGAGGCATCACCCAGCGCATAGTGAACATACTCTCTGTGTATGAGTGTGTATATATTAAACATATCTGAGGCATCACCCAGCGCATAGTGAACATACTCTCTGTGTATGAGTGTGTATATATTAAACATATCTGAGGCATCACCCAGCGCATAGTGAACATACTCTCTGTGTATGAGTGTGTATATATTAAACATATCTGAGGCATCACCCAGCGCATAGTGAACATACTCTCTGTGTATGAGTGTGTATATATTAAACATATCTGAGGCATCACCCAGCGCATAGTGAACATACTCTCTGTGTATGAGTGTGTATATATTAAACATATCTGAGGCATCACCCAGCGCATAGTGAACATACTCTCTGTGTATGAGTGTGTATATATTAAACATATCTGAGGCATCACCCAGCGCATAGTGAACATACTCTCTGTGTATGAGTGTGTATATATTAAACATATCTGAGGCATCACCCAGCGCATAGTGAACATACTCTCTGTGTATGAGTGTGTATATATTAAACATATCTGAGGCATCACCCAGCGCATAGTGAACATACTCTCTGTGTATGAGTGTGTATATATTAAACATATCTGAGGCACTGAGATCCATCTGACACCAATTACCCCCCTTATTAAACCACAGGCATTCTGCTTAATACCTGGCATACCATACCACACACACAGTACACAAACACACACACTGAGAGAGAGGGAGAGAGAAACAGAGAGAGAGGGAGAGAGACAGAGGGACAGAGGGAGAGACAGAGAGGGAGAGAGAAACAGGGAGAGAGACAGAGAGAGGGAGAGAGAGAGAGGGAGAGACAGAGAGAGACACAGACACTGAGAGACAGAGATACAGAGAGACAGAGAGAGGAAAGAGCAACATGAGACTATCTTTCACCTCGGTCAATAATTCATGCTGTGCATGTATGCTCCTTGTGCATCATGGGAAACGTCCACTTCTGGCTGACCTCCAGAGTGACCCCTAGTGGCCCCCACCCCTCCTCTCCCCCTCACCCCCTCCATACTCTTCCCTCTGTTTTTAATCGGTGCCAGAGTGATAAGGAATATCCCTCCGTTACAGACAGAGAGGAGAGATAGCCAGCTCTCCCTGCTGCTCGGACTGTGTGCTTCCGTAACTAATGCCTAGGCTTCAGCTCAGTGGGTCTCAGGCATAGACATGCAAATCACCTCAGATACACTAAGGCTGGGCTTCTGACTGGGTCCTCTTCTTTTAAACAGTGTCTTTAAAAAACATAACCGTCTTTGGGTCTTTGAAAAGTGTTATATAAATCCTACATTATTATTAAATAATTCTGATTGAAAACATCTATTGCTGAGCAGATGTGGGCTCCCGAGTGACGCAGCGGTCTAAGGCACTGCATCTCAGTACAAGAGATGTCACTGCAGTCCCTGGTTCAAATCCAGGCTGCATCACATCCGGCCGTGATTGGGAGTCCCATAGGGTGACGCACAATTGGCTCAGCGTTTTCCGGGTTTGGCCGGAGTAGGCCGTCATTGTAAATAAGAATTTGTTCTTAACTGACTTGCCTAGTTAAATAAAGGTTAAATAAAAAATGTCATCACTGAAATCATTCTGAATGACTTGAGTTCTCATGCGGTTTGTACATGGGGTTTGTACCGCAACAACCAATAGAGAGCAGTGTGTTTGTCCCACTCAGAAGCGGGCTTCAGCTCAGCTGTGGTGTTCCTCTCATAAACAAGGGCTGCATGGAGTCAACATGGAGTCAACAGACTAGTAAACCTCTGAGTGCCTCATGCTTAACCTCTCTCTCTCCCTCTTTTTTTCTTTCTCTTTTCTCACTTTCTCTGACTTTGCCCCCCCTTTTCTTTTTCTCACTCTGACTTCCCCCCCCCCTCTCTACCCTTTCTCTCCCTCCCTCGCTCTCTCCTCTATTTGCTCCCTTCATCTTTCACACCATCAAGGGACCAAAACATCCATTCTTCCTAAATGTTCATTGTTTCAATGCAAATATTTCTGAGCTCTGAATCTGGGCCAAATTTTTTGGGCTCATTGACACAAATGTTGAGGCGTGGCACGCATCTCTCCCCGACACTGTGACCGTAGCGCTTCACTCAACAGTGGCTGTAACGGAAAGTGGCCGATACTTTATCTAGAGTCTATCAGAACCAACATTACAGAAATTCGGAATCTCTCTTGCACACCAGCTCACATAGAAGAGGACCTGACAATCACAAGCCTTAATGGTGTATCCCAGAACATCTATTTCCCTTCTGACAACAACAACAACAGATTAAAATAAGGAAACAAAGAGGAAGACCAGAAGACAACATATTTGGAGAAGTTCTCTCTTGGACTCCAAGGTTAGGTTCAATAACCTCCTCCATAGTGAACCCGTGACAGACGGATGGTGAGAAAGGGCATAAGGAGATGGTCAGAGGGAACAACCAGACCTTTCCACTCTTACTAGCCTAGTTCCCACTCTCAGAGGGTCATAGGGCCCTGGCCACCTCTCAATTAACACAGAAAACCCAGCCTTAAATAAACAGCCAATTATATAACACCATACAAACATATAATCAACGCATATAAAACCTTAAACTAAACTTCCAAAAGCATCCACTTATGCTAAATATATAGCACTATACAAACCCACCATTAACACATAAAACCCTAAATAACATTATACAATCACAGAGAAGCGTGGGTTCTGGTCCTTGTAGGTTTCCACAGGAGGAAGACAGCTTTATCACTGTGGAAGTGGGATTTAATAGGCCAGTGTCAACCACCACAACAGGTGGGAAGAGTCAATATTGGACGCCAATGTTTAGAGTCACACAGGCCTTTATCTGATGCTTTATTTTCACACCAATGGCCAGTACTTCCTACTTCTGCTTTAATCACCTCAGCTGCTATCCTAGCACATATTTACTCTATCATTTGTTGTATAAAATACCATACAAATTATTTGATATAACTTTATTGTCCCCCTTCATGGTGACAGCTTTAACTCACCTCAGCTTCCACCCCAGGTACCACATATATATTTTTTCAATTCAATATGATTCAATTCATCTTTATTGTCCACTATGGTATTTTGCTCCTTTAACTCGATTGAGATTGTCACAGTTCAGAAACCCAGGAACCATATTTTTTCACGTAAATCCAACACAGTACAGTTCAACTGAATACAACTTTATTGTCCCATATAGGGTATCCTACTTATTGCTTCCCAAACTACTACTGTATTATTCCTATCTATCACTTTCAGTGTTACCAAACTACTACTGTATTATTCCTATAGATCACTTTCAGTGTTACCAAACTACTACTGTATTATTCCTATCGATCATTTTCAGTGTTACCAAACTACTACTGTATTATTCCTATCTATCACTTTCAGTGTTACCAAACTACTACTGTATTATTCCTATCTATCACTTTCAGTGTTACCAAACTACTACTGTATTATTCCTATCTATCACTTTCAGTGTTACCAAACTACTACTGTATTATTCCTATCTATCACTTTCAGTGTTACCAAACTACTACTGTATTATTCCTATCTATCACTTTCAGTGTTACCAAACTACTACTGTATTATTCCTATCGATCACTTTCAGTGTTACCAAACTACTACTGTATTATTCCTATCTATCACTTTCAGTGTTACCAAACTACTACTGTATTATTCCTATCTATCACTTTCAGTGTTACCAAACTACTACTGTATTATTCCTATCTATCACTTTCAGTGTTACCAAACTACTACTGTATTATTCCTATCTATCACTTTCAGTGTTACCAAACTACTACTGTATTATTCCTATCTATCACTTTCAGTGTTACCAAACTACTACTGTATTATTCCTATCTATCACTTTCAGTGTTACCAAACTACTACTGTATTATTCCTATCTATCACTTTCAGTGTTACCAAACTACTACTGTATTATTCCTATCTATCACTTTCAGTGTTACCAAACTACTACTGTATTATTCCTATCTATCACTTTCAGTGTTACCAAACTACTACTGTATTATTCCTATCTATCACTTTCAGTGTTACCAAACTACTACTGTATTATTCCTATCTATCACTTTCAGTGTTACCAAACTACTACTGTATTATTCCTATCTATCACTTTCAGTGTTACCAAACTACTACTGTATTATTCCTATCTATCACTTTCAGTGTTACCAAACTACTACTGTATTATTCCTATCTATCACTTTCAGTGTTACCAAACTACTACTGTATTATTCCTATCTATCACTTTCAGTGTTACCAAACTACTACTGTATTATTCCTATCTATCACTTTCAGTGTTACCAAACTACTACTGTATTATTCCTATCTATCACTTTCAGTGTTACCAAAACATCCCCCAGAGAACCCTCTCCCTATCCTTCTCTCTCCCCTCCCTCCCTCTTCCTCTCCCCCTCCCACTACCCCCTCTCCCCCCCCCCCCATCTCCTTCTCTCCCTCCCTCTCCTTTTCTCCTCTGTACATCCCTCTCCTCTCTCCTTCTCTCCCCCTCCTACTACCCTCTCTCTCCCCATCTTCTCTCCCTCCCTCTCCTTCCCTACCTCTCCCTCCCTCCATGTGACTTCCCAGAGTACCAAGGACCAGGTCTCTCCCACTCTCCTCTCGGCAGCTTCCCACGGACACATAGCGGCTACTGGGCTGGAGGAGGACTGTGGGAAGGCAGGGAGCCAAGGGCTTTCTGGGGACGAGTAGTCACGTCTGTCAAGAACCCACACACAAACATATATGTGCATGGTCAAAATGTGCGCACATATGCAAGCTCCCGAGCACACGTGCAGATGCTTTGTGTGGGTGCTCGCGAGTGCAACCCTCTGCATCAATCTATTGTAAAATATATTTGATGCTGTTCATAGTCACGTCATAGAGCTAAGTCTCAGTTTAAGGTAAAGATTGGGGGTGGGGTGATCTGATCTGATATCTGCGGTTAGGGACAATATCTACCTCGAGAGACAGGGAAGAATGAGAAGGGGTTTTACAGTGTTGTGAGTCTATCAGAAAATAACCATGTTGCTAGTTCCCAGGCTGTCCCTATGGGAGGGGGGAGAGGGTTCCCAGAACCACCCCCACTCAACCTCATTCATTATTCTATTATTCTATTACTCTCTATCTATCTATCTATCTATCTATCTATCTCTATGTGTGTGTGTCTGTGTGTTTCTCTGTGTGTGTGTCTCCTCTCTTCTCTCCTTCTCTATGTGTGTCTCCTCTTCTCTCCTTCTCTCTCTGTATGTGTGTGTCTCCTTCTGTGTGTGTGTGTGTGTCTCCTCTCTTCTCTCCTTCCTCTCTGTGTGTGTGTGTCTCCTTCTCTATGTGTGTGTGTGTGTGTGTGCTCTCTCTCTCTTCTCTCTCTGTGTGTGTGTGTCTCCTTCTCTGTGTGTGTGTGTGTCTCCTTCTCTGTGTGTGTGTGTGTGTCTCCTTCTCTATGTGTGTGTGTGTGTCTCCTTCTCTGTGTGTGTGTGGTGTGTGTGTGTCTCCTTCTCTGTGTGTGTGTGTGTGTGTTGTGTGTGTGTGTGTCTCCTTCTCTGTGTGTGTGTGTGTGTCTCCTTCTCTGTGTGTGTGTGTGTGTGTGTCTCCTTCTCTGTGTGTGTGTGTGTGTGTGTGTGTGTGTGTCTCCTTCTCTGTGTGTGTGTGTGTGTGTGTGTGTCTCCTTCTCTGTGTGTGTGTGTGTGTGTGTGTGTGTGTGTGTGTCTCCTCTCTTCCCTCTGTGTGTGTGTGTGTGTGTGTGTGTGTCTCCTTCTCTGTGTGTGTGTGTGTGTGTGTGTGTGTGTGTGTCTCCTCTCTTCCCTCTGTGTGTGTGTGTGTGTGTGTGTGTGTCTGTGTGTCTCCTCTCTTCCTCTGTGTGTGTGTGTGTGTGTGTGTCTCCTTCTCTGTGTGTGTGTGTGTGTGTGTCTCCTTCTCTCTGTGTGTGTGTGTGTGTGTGTCTCCTTCTCTCTGTGTGTGTGTGTGTCTCCTTCTCTCTGTGTGTGTGTGTGTGTGTGTCTCCTCTCTTCCCTCTGTGTGTGTGTGTGTCTCCTTCTCTCTGTGTGTGTGTGTGTCTCCTTCTCTCTGTGTGTGTGTGTGTGTCTCCTTCTCTCTGTGTGTGTGTGTGTGTGTGTCTCCTTCTCTCTGTGTGTGTGTGTGTCTCCTTCTCTCTGTGTGTGTGTGTGTGTGTGTCTCCTTCTCTCTGTGTGTGTGTGTGTCTCCTTCTCTCTGTGTGTGTGTGTGTGTGTGTCTCCTTCTCTCTGTGTGTGTGTGTGTGTGTGTCTCCTTCTCTCTGTGTGTGTGTGTGTCTCCTTCTCTGTGTGTGTGTGTGTGTGTGTGTCTCTCTTTGTGTGTGTGTGTGTCTCCTTCTCTCTGTGTGTGTGTGTGTCTCCTTCTCTCTGTGTGTGTGTGTGTGTGTGTCTCCTTCTCTCTGTGTGTGTGTGTGTGTGTGTCTCCTTCTCTCTGTGTGTGTGTGTGTCTCCTTCTCTCTGTGTGTGTGTGTGTGTCTCCTTCTCTCTGTGTGTGTGTGTGTGTCTCCTTCTCTCTGTGTGTGTGTGTGTGTCTCCTTCTCTCTGTGTGTGTGTATCTCCTTCTCTGTGTGTCTGTGTGTCTCCTCTCTTCTCTATGTGTGTGTCTCCTTCTCTCTGTGTGTGTGTGTGTGTGTGTGTGTGTGTCTCCTTCTCTCTGTGTGTGTGTGTGTGTGTGTCTCCTTCTCTCTGTGTGTGTGTGTGTGTGTGTGTGTGTCTCCTTCTCTCTGTGTGTGTGTGTGTCTCCTTCTCTCTGTGTGTGTGTGTGTCTCCTTCTCTCTGTGTGTCGTGTGTGTGTGTCCTCTCTTCTCTCCTTCTCTGTGTGTGTGTGTGTCCTCTGTTCTCTCCTCTCTCTGTGTGTGTGTGTGTGTCCTCTCTTCTCTCCTTCTCTCTGTGTGTGTGTGTGTGTCCTCTCTTCTCTCCTTCTGTGTGTGTGTGTGTCCTCTCTTCTCTCCTTCTCTCTGTGTGTGTGTGTCCTCTCTTCTCTCCTTCTCTGTGTGTGTGTGTCCTCTCTTCTCTCCTTCTCTGTGTGTGTGTGTCCTCTCTTCTCTCCTTCTCTGTGTGTGTGTGTCCTCTCTTCTCTCCTTCTCTGTGTGTGTGTCTCCTTCTCTCTTCTCTCCTTCTGTGTGTGTGTGTGTTCTCCTCTCTTCTCTCTCTCTACGTGTGTGTGTGTGTGTGTGTCTCCTCCTCTCTTCTCTCTCTCTACGTGTGTGAGTGTGAGTGTCTCTCTCTCTCTCTCATTCAGGAACCAGGGAGATTCAAGTCTTCCTCTGTTGAGGCCCAGGTGGAAAGTCCATTATCTGAGCAGGATCTATAAATAGCAACTCAGTGAGTCCAGACACTGGACCACTAACACTGTCCACCACTAACATGACGTTCTGTTCAGTATGGAGTTACAGGTATGTAATGTATGCTTTATGGACATACAGTTGATGTGAATTGATAGTCACTGGTCTTTATCACAGAGGTCCTACACTTCCCTACACCAGTTCAACCATTCTGACTCCATGTTCTATATCCCAGAAGAATAGAATGAGGGCAGGTGAGAAGGCCTACAACGTAAAAGAAGAAAGAGGAAGGAGAAAGAGGGAGAGAAATAGAAAGAGAGAGTATAGAAGACTGAGAAAGAGAAAGAGTTCAGAATCAGAGAGGAAGAACAGAGGAAATGTCAGAGAAGAAACCATAACAACTCTACAAATAATGATAATAATAGAAGATATCAGAAAAGGGGGAATGAGAGAGTAGAGGGAAAGAAAAAGCAGAAAATAAGAGAAAGTGGAACAAACAAAAAAGAAAGTAAGCAAGAAAAGAAAAACAGCCAAGCAGTGAAATGGTAAAAAAAAACTCAATAATTTGAGAGAAAGAAAGTAAGAGAGAGAAAAGAGAGAGAAAAGAGAAAAAAGAGAGAGAAAAGAGAGAAAAAAGAGAGAAGAGAGAGAAAAGAGAGAGAGAAAAGAGAGAAAAGAGAGAGAGAAGAGAGAGAAAAGAGAGAGAAGAGAGAGAAAAGAGAGAAAAGAGAGAGAAAAGAGAGAAAAGAGAGAGAAAAGAGAGAGAGAAGAGAGAAAAGAGAGAGAAAAAGAGAGAGAGAAAAGAGAGAGAAAAGAGAGAAGAGAGAGAAAAGAGAGAGAGAAGAGAGAGAAAAGAGAGAGAAAAGAGAGAAAAGAGAGAGAAAAGAGAGAGAAAAGAGAGAGAAAAGAGAGAAAAGAGAGAGAAAAGAGAGAGAGAAAAGAGAGAGAAAAGAGAGAGAAAAGAGAGAGAAAAGAGAGAAAAGAGAGAAAAGAGAGAGAAAAGAGAGAGAAAAGAGAGAGAAAAGAGAGAAGAGAGAGAAAAGAGAGAGAGAAAAGAGAGAAGAGAGAGAGAGAAAAGAGAGGAGAGAAAAGAGAGAGAGAAGAGAGAGAAAAGAGAGAAGAGAGAGAAAAGAGAGAGAGAAGAGAGAGAAAAGAGAGAGAAAAGAGAGAAGAGAGAGAAAAGAGAGAAGAGAGAGAAAAGAGAGAAAAAAGAGAGAAGAGAGAGAAAAGAGAGAGAAAAGAGAGAAGAGAGAGAAAAGAGAGAGAGAAAAGAGAAAAGAGAAAAGAGAGAAGAGAGAAAAGAGAGAAAAGAGAGAAAAAAGAGAGAAGAGAGAGAGAAAAGAGAGAAGAGAGAGAAAGAGAGAGAGAAAAGAGAAAAGAGAGAAAGAGAGAGAAAAGAGAGAGAAAAGAGAAAAGAGAAAAGAAGAGAGAAAAAAGAGAGAAGAGAGAAAAGAGAGAGAAAAGAGAGAAAAGAGAGAGAAAAGAGAAAAGAGAGAAAAAAGAGAGAAGAGAGAAGAGAGAGAAAAGAGAGAAGAGAGAGAAAAGAGAGAGAAAAGAGAAAAGAGAAAAGAGAGAAAAAAGAGAGAAGAGAGAAAAGAGAGAGAAAAGAGAGAAGAGAGAGAAAAGAGAGAGAGAAAAGAGAAAAGAGAAAAGAGAGAGAAAAAAGAGAGAAGAGAGAAAAGAGAGAGAAAAGAGAAAAGAGAGAGAAGAGAGAGAAAAGAGAAAAGAGAGAAGAGAAGAGAGAGAAAAGAGAGAGAAAAGAGAGAAAAGAGAGAGAAAAGAGAGAGAGAAAAGAGAGAAAAGAGAGAGAAAAGAGAGAAAAGAGAGAGAAAAGAGAAAAGAGAGAGAAGAGAGAGAAAAGAGAAAAGAGAGAAAAGAGAAGAGAGAGAAAAGAGAGAGAAAAGAGAGAAAAGAGAGAGAAAAGAGAGAGAGAAAAGAGAGAGAAAAGAGAGAAGAGAGAGAGAGAAAAGAGAGGAGAGAAAAGAGAGAGAGAAGAGAGAGAAAGAGAGAGAGAGAAGAGAGAGAAAAGAGAGAGAGAAGAGAGAGAAAAGAGAGAAGAGAGAAAAGAGAGAGAGAAGAGAGAGAAAAGAGAGAGAGAAAAGAGAGAAGAGAGAGAAAAGAGAGAAAGAGAGAAAAGAGAGAAGAGAGAGAAAAGAGAGAAAAGAGAGAGAGAAGAGAGAGAAAAGAGAGAGAAAAGAGAGAGAAAAGAGAGAGAAAGAGAGAGAGAAGAGAGAGAAAAGAGAGAGAGGAGAGAAAAGAGAGAGAAAAGAGAGAGAAAAGAGAGAGAAAAGAGAGAGAGAAAAGAGAGAAGAGAGAGAAGAGAGAGAGAAAAGAGAGAGAGAAAGAGAGAGAAAGAGGAGAGAAAAGAGAGAGAGAAAAGAGAGAGAGAAGAGAGAGCAAAGAGAGAGAAAAAAGAGAAAAGAGAGAAAAGAGAGAGAGAAAAGAGAGAGAAAAGAGAGAGAAGAGAGAGAAGAGAGAGAAAGAGAGAAAAGAGAGAAAAGAGAGAAAAGAGAGAGAAAGAGAGAGAAAAGAGAGAGAAAAGAGAGAGAGAAAAGAGAGAAAAGAGAGAAAAGAGAGAAAAGAGAGAAAAGAGAGAAAAGAGAGAGAAAAGAGAGAGAAAAGAGAGAGAAGAGAGAGAAGAGAGAGAGAGAGAGAGAAAAGAGAGAGAAAAGAGAGAGAAAAGAGAGAGAAAAGAGAGAGAAAAGAGAGAAGAGAGAGAAAAGAGAGGAGAGAAAAGAGAGAGAGAAGAGAGAGAGAGAGAGAGAGAGAGAAGAGAGAGAGAAAGAGAGAGAAAAGAGAGAAAAAAGAGAGAGAAAAGAGAGAGAAAAGAGAGAGAAAAGAGAGAGAAAAGAGAGAAGAGAAGAGAGAGAAAAGAGAGAGAGAAGCATAGAAAGGAAGGGAAAGGGGTAATAAGGAGGAGACTGCTGTGTGGATAAGTGGTACTTCAGCTTGGAGCCTTTGGCTGGCAGGGCCAGGGCTCTTGGACCAACCCCAACCAGCTCACTGTTGTACTGGTTCCCCTGGGCAACATTACAGCGGGCCGGATTCCGCGTAGCCATCGTTAACTGGGCCATAATGATTAGGGAGCTGAACGCGTTGACGACACCGGGCTCATGTTATTACAGAAACCCTGATTTACCTCACCACCATTCATAATGCATATGGTCCAGACCTTTCAACATCACTACATGTGTAGCCCACCATAGTCCACTGTCTAAATCTATATGGGTTGTGTGCTAAAGGAAAAACCCTTGGAGGGACAAAAAAAGTTGTAATCATTTTCTATTCTTTTCTATTTAATGGGTGATGGTGAGGAGGACTATGCTTCCATCTAAGGGACTGATGGAAACAAAGGAAAATAAATGTCCCCTGCTATCTTATGCCTTCTGGGAGTTAAGTCATCCAATTAGATTCTACTGATGATGACTGGAGGTAAACAGAACAGAGCAGGGGTAGTCGGGTGGTGTGTATCTGTCTGTCTGTCTGTCTGTCTGTCTGTCTGTCTGTCTGTCTGTCTGTCTGTCTGTCTGTCTGTCTGTCTGTCTGTCTGTCTGTCTGTCTGTCTGTCTGTCTGTCTGTCTGTCTGTCTGTCTGTCTGTCTGTCTGTCTGTGTGTGTGTGTATGTGTGTGTGTTACATGGATCATAACTGTGGGTAAACTATGGAAGAAGAACGAGCCACAGTGACATAAATGAGGAATGACAGTTAGTTACAGTTTAGAAGAAATGCTGTAATAAAGCATGATTCACCCATTCTGAAGAATGGAACAACAGTGTCCCTTATTCCACACAGAATAGGGCCAAAACATTTCCAGAGACATACACTTGCACCGGCCCAGGAGCCAAAGCCCTGTGGTGTGTTTGTTGAATCTTGCCCTTGCAGGGGCCGGACCCAGCCAAGGTACAAATATACAGGGGTAGTGTTGACCTCTAACCAATTATTTTAGCAGTCTTGTGTCAACAAGCATAGTGGTAGAATCGCCCTATGGCTGCGCTGCTATGGATGCCCAAATCAAATCATTAACACATCAGAAGAGAGAGCGCTGTGTAAAATAGTTGTATTCATTTTAACATTATCCGGTATAGGCCTAGATTGAGATTCCTGTAGATATAAACATATTATATAAGGAATTAGGCTCCTTACAACAAACAGAACTCCATGCAATATGTTGATATAAATAGCTCCTTGTGGTTCACTTCTGTCCTGTTTCCAACTATATTATGGACAATTCTGAGACATAATATGTTTCTAAAAGTATCTATATCTGAGTATGTGACATGGTTACACCATTACTGACAGATATCCCATTACTTCACCTCGTTGGAAACCGATTCTAAGACACTTTAAAATAGGGTGCCAGCTGCCGACGGGCTGCAAGGCTACGCAGCAGTCGGAAGTATTCAATGCCTACGAATCTCCCAGTTTAACGGTACAACAACATTCATGAATTAAGACACCATATGTGCGAATGAGAGATTTGACAATTGATACGTGCTTTTCTCAAATGCCAAGTGATTGACAGTCAAAATACAAGGCTGTTCCTTTTCCATTTCATACATCAAGCCCATATGAACAATTATCCAAGAATAACACATATAGTCTGATAGGCTAAACATGCTAAGAAATAAAATTAGGCCTAATTGTAGGCAATGGACGCATTATAGGCTCCAATCTTATAAATGTTGAAACTGGTTCACTGTCGTTTGAGTACAAACCATTCCATACTCAAAATGTGCTTTAAAAAATATGAACACAGAACTACACAAAATATGTTTGCAAGTAAATACTTTTCATAAGCGTCTTATTGAAACAGGTCCTGCAGGTTTACAGTGTGAAACTAAAAGAAAAAATGTAGCCAACTTTATCTGTCAAGGAGGAGAGCGCAGCATATGAGCGCTGCTTTCCAAGCCCCTGCAGCAGACCAGTGTGGAGTTCTGAGCGCTCTGGGTCGCGTTCCAGCTCGCCTCGAGTCGCCCCTCCCATTCTCGTTAAAACTCTCCCTTCCATTCGCCAATAAAGCGCTTTTGTCTTGGGGTCGGGAAGCTTATGGGCTCTCGCCGGACACTTGAAGCGCATTCCTCGACGTGGAGCTTTCAACCACTCGCTAGACACGGGTGGCTGAAGAGTTTTAATGTATTTTAATAACTTTCTGCTGTTGCACAGTTTCGGGGACTTCTGACAGAGTGCACCACGGACGACTAAAGGATTTCGAACTGTTTACTGTTCTACGTGGGTCCTCTTGGATAAAAATATTATGTAGCACACATTTCTGAGTGCGCCGCAACTCAAACTTTACGCAGAGAACTGAACAGGTAAGTTTTTCCCCGAACAGAATGGTTTTATGAATAAACTGCAACGTTTAAATATGCAAAGTTGTGTGACACAGATTGGTCATTGAGTAGGAAACATGTTGCAGAATGCGTAAAGCAGTGCAGTTTTGGAAAACAAGCCCTATAGCTGAGAAGAATGTGGGGTTATGATATTAGATAAAGCTTGCGTTTAGCAACTCTGCATGAATAACTTACGTAATTTATTGAAAAGTAATAACATCATTAAAATGAAAATGAATTATTATTATTTTTCTTCATAAAGAGACATTCGTTTTTAAGAAACATATATGCCTACCAGTACACAGCACCCTTCTACAGCCTCCACACTCCCACCCCTGTTATGTTATGGTGTTTGAACGTTGTATGACAGGAGTTGGCTGGAGGTGAAATGTTCTCCCAGACACACCTTCTCACCGCACTGAATGACAACCCTACAACATTCTGTAAACAACAGGTTGTCAGCTTCGAATTTGTACCATGCAAACCGAGGATCATTTAAGCATAAACATTCAAAATCCCTTAAAAACATTCAATCATTTACAAATATTCAAAATCACTCATATAGCCTAAAGAGCGATAACAAATCAGTATAGGAAAGTCAAACGCCGCAGCATTTCTCTAATCTGTGCATAACAACGGCTGGAAACACTTCAATCGTAACTTTATCACTAACTAGTAGGCTGCTTAAGTGTTTGACCACAGGACGCTGTGCTGGGCAGAGCTGGCGTCTAGACCACGCCGGTCCTTTTTTTACCACCGGGAGAAGCTGTTTTCGATGTGCGGCTGGTGCTGGGGACCGGCCCAGATTAGAACACACACGGCATAGGTTATAGGATAGGGACGTTCAACAAACAACTGGTTTCAAAAGACAAAAACTAAGCGTCTAATTTGCTCTGTTTGCCACGAGTTCAAAGGTAGGCTAATGGTATAGGCTGGTCTAGTTCTGTTTGGTCACACCGGGTAAAACGAGATTAACTGTTATTATCCATGGGTTTGCTGTGAATTTGCAGCAGAAAAGCCAGCAAGGACCTCACATTGATTTGGAGAACCTGCAGTCCCATGACAAAATAACCAATACTTCCAGTTAAAAGATAAAGTGTTCGAACCAGTTGCCAGTTTTGGTTCCGTATTAGCGCAATTGAATTGGACTGTGTTTATTTCAACATGAGAGGAGGCATAGGCTATACATTGTCTTGCTTCGGCATGGTTATTGCTGCGCAGCATTCCAAATGGTATCTACCTCCCCACCTGTAGGGAAGGTACTCAGTTATTAACGTGTCCATTACCATCTGGAAAACACTTGTTCTTGTTTCAAACAGCTATTGATCTTCAGTCTAATGATTGATGTGCGTCGGAGTTCGCTAAAGGCATCAGTAAAATCATGCGAGTTGCCTTTCAACTTAAAACTACTCAGACACTGAATAACGTCGGAGAAAACAGTTGTTAAAACGTTTCAAATTTAGGGGAATTCTATAAATAAATCACCAACAGCTATCTCCTCATTGTTACAAGCCTACATCACATGCGTAACTGAAATACGTAACAGATATACGCATGATACTTTACTCAAATCTATAGGCTACATGTCTATGTCTCACAATTCCTCCCAATAATACACTACATGGATATAAACCAGAGGCTATCATAAACCATGTGATAAATCATGAAAAGGCCTATTATTTGTGTAATCAAACTTTAATTAACAGTGATCATAATAAACGTATCCAGTCCACCTTTCCCAAACAACATCCAGATGAGCGCATAGTAGGCTGTTCATGTTATCTCGCCAAGTCGAACCGCTACATCTCATACGCTATCTTTGCGTCTTCGCCACTGAGGCCAATTTTCCAAACATTTGAATATTGAGTTTGAGGTATGTAGCAACAGTCTTATTTCTGAGCGAGATCCATCTGCCGGCTCTGCGCGCCCGCACACAGGCACAGAAAATCGCTAAATTTGTCACTGCGGGACCAACAAATGACGGGGTGAACTACTCCAATAACCCTTCGTGCGAGGATCATCTTCACGGGGGACTATTTCCGCCCTATGTGTTCTGAAAGGAGAGATGAAGCTGTCATTACACAGTCAAGTACTGTATGTAGCCTATAGCTGCAGACCTCTCACTCAGGCTACATATTAGCCAGACAGAGTGACGTTGGCTTGAACAGAAGTGTGGCTATTCGTATGTGTATGTGCTATACAGTAGACAATGAATGTTTCATTTTGACTACCAAGGGCCATATATACAACACGTTGTCCCTGGCATGCAGAGGTCATGAGAAGACAGGGGAAAGTGTGTCCCTATAATGACAGACACAGTAACAGAGACAGTTCAGACAGGACCCCTATGGTCTGTCTCCTTCCTATCTGTGTTTCGTGGGTACCACAGGCGGCTGGTGGCACCTTATTTGGGGAGGACGGGCTCATAGTAATGGCTGCAATGGAATAAATTGAATGGTATCAAATACATGGTTTCCATACCATTTCCATTCACCACTCCACTTAATTCCAGCCATTATTACGAGCCGTCTCCCCTCAACAGCCTCCTGTGGTAGGGACTACTATCTCCTCTGCTGTGTGTCTCAGTATTTGAGCACTGACTTCTTGGCACAGGAGAACAGTCTGTCACTTCTCAGTGCTGAGAGACAGGCTTTCTGGACCGGACAGAGACAGTGGTGGGGAGATGGTAGGAATTCTCAGGCAATGAACAGTAGATGAGAAAGGAAAGTAGAGAGAGAGAGAGAGAGACAGCGAGATAGATGGAAAGAGAGAAAAACAAGGGATAAGAAAACATTCCTTTGTCTAGTATAGTGTGATACTTGACTGAGATGACAGAGCAGATGGAATCACTGAGATTGTTTAACCTCAACACTGCCAAGAGCCTAGATTTAGGTTAGGAGCACGTGTGTATAGATGTGTGTGTGTCTATGTGTGAAAGCTTATGTCTGTGTGTTGAGGGTATTAACGTAAAACACATACACACAGACGGGGTGGGTAATCCAGTGGCCCTGGGACCCCTCTTGTGACTGGCTGCTCGTGGAGGTGAGGCCTGGTGAGGGGGACTCTGGAGGGCCTCGGCTATTTAACACCATTAAAATAATTAAACACATGTCTCCTGTCAGAGAGAGAGGCTGGCCCCCTCCTCTCCTGCTCACACACTCACACTCACACACACACACACACACACACACACACACACACACACACACACACACACACACACACACACACACACAATGTGCATAATCATGCAGGCACGCACACACACCGACCGACCGACCCACAGACAGGTAGCCACACACATTACCCCTGGAGGGACAGACAGGTAGCCACATAAATTACCCCTGGAGGGACAGACAGGTAGCCACACACATTACCTCTGGAGGGACAGACAGGTAGCCACATACATTACCCCTGGAGGGACAGACAGGTAGCCACATACATTACCCCTGGAGGGACAGACAGGTAGCCACATACATTACCCCTGGAGGGACAGACAGGTAGCCACATACATTACCCCTGGAGGGACAGACAGGTAGCCACATACATTACCCCTGGAGGGACAGACAGGTAGCCACATACATTACCCCTGGAGGGACAGACAGGTAGCCACATACATTACCCCTGGAGGGACAGACAGGTAGCCACATACATTACCCCTGGAGGGACAGACAGGTAGCCACATACATTACCCCTGGAGGGACAGACAGGTAGCCACATACATTACCCCTGGAGGGACAGACAGGTAGCCACATACATTACCCCTGGAGGGACAGACAGGTAGCCACATACATTACCCCTGGAGGGACAGACAGGTAGCCACATACATTACCCCTGGAGGGACAGACAGGTAGCCACATACATTACCCCTGGAGGGATAGACCGACAGCCACTCTTGGAATTTGTTTCAGACATGTGACCACACCAGGGTTTAATCTCTGCTTCGGGGTCATTGGAAAACTGCCTTTCATCTATTTAGAAGAAGTGTGCATATAGGAGACTGTGATGACTCAGTCTACCAGTGTCAGAATAACATAACAACCCACCAGCATTTTCCTGCTGTACTGTCCAAACTATCTCACACACACGCACACACCTCTAGGACCAGGCACCTGCTGCTCCTCTCGTCTCTAAGAGCAAAGGAATTTCATATCACACAGTGTACTCCAGCCAGTAACCCCCTTTTATACCCAATTAGGAGTGGTCGTCTGAGGCCCTCCACCCTTTACAACGAGGGATTAGGGTGAGGCCTTCCACCCTTTACAACGAGGGATTAGTGTGAGGCCCTCCACCCTTTACAACGAGGGATTAGTGTGAGGCCCTCCACCCTTTACAACGAGGGATTAGTGTGAGGCCCTCCACCCTTTACAACGAGGGATTAGGGTGAGGCCCTCCTCCCTTTACAACGAGGGATTAGGGTGAGGCCCTCCTCCCTTTACAACGAGGGATAAGTGTGAGGCCCTCCACCCTTTACAACGAGGGATTAGTGTGAGGCCCTCCACCCTTTACAACGAGGGATTAGGGTGAGGCCCTCCACCCTTTACAACGAGGGATTAGTGTGAGGCCCTCCACCCTTTACAACGAGGGATTAGTGTGAGGCCCTCCACCCTTTACAACGAGGGATTAGGGTGAGGCCCTCCTCCCTTTACAACGAGGGATTAGGGTGAGGCCCTCCACCCTTTACAACGAGGGATTAGGGTGAGGCCCTCAACCCTTTACAACGAGGGATTAGGGTGAGGCCCTCCACCCTTTACAACGAGGGATTAGGGTGAGGCCCTCCACCCTTTACAACGAGGGATTAGGGTGAGGCCTTCCACCCTCTACAACGAGGGATTAGGGTGAGGCCTTCCACCCTCTACAACGAGGGATTAGGGTGAGGCCTTCCACCCTTTACAACGAGGGATTAGGGTGAGGCCTTCCACCCTTTACAACGAGGGATTAGGGTGAGGCCTTCCACCCTTTACAACGAGGGATTAGGGTGAGGCCTTCCACCCTCTACAACGAGGGATTAGGGTGAGGCCTTCCACCCTTTACAACGAGGGATTAGGGTGAGGCCCTCAACCCTTTACAACGAGGGATTAGGGTGAGGCCTTCCACCCTCTACAACGAGGGATTAGGGTGAGGTCTTCCACCCTTTACAACGAGGGATTAGGGTGAGGCCCTCAACCCTTTACAACGAGGGATTAGGGTGAGGCCCTCCAACCTTTACAACGAGGGATTAGGGTGAGGCCTTCCACCCTTTACAACGAGGGATTAGGGTGAGGCCCTCCACCCTTTACAACGAGGGATTAGGGTGAGGCCCTCCAACCTTTACAACGAGGGATTAGGGTGAGGCCCTCCACCCTCTACAGCGAGGGATTAGGGTGAGGCCTTCCACCCTCTACAGCGAGGGATTAGGGTGAGGCCTTCCACCCTCTACAGCGAGGGATTAGGGTGAGGCCTTCCACCCTCTACAGCGAGGGATTAGGGTGAGGCCTTCCACCCTCTACAGCGAGGGATTAGGGTGAGGCCTTCCACCCTCTACAGCGAGGGATTAGGGTGAGGCCTTCCACCCTCTACAACGAGGGATTAGGGTGAGGCCTTCCACCCTCTACAACGAGGGATTAGGGTGTTAAAAGTCAGGTGGCGAGGCGAGGAGGCCCGGGGAGACGGGGAGGGGGGCAGTCACACAGCAGGCAGGGAGTTGGAGCTGGCAAGGCATAAGAAACCTGTGTGTGTGCCTATATGTGTTTTGTATTAGCGAAACCGTGTGAAAGCAAGCGTGCATCCCAATTAGCAAGGGGGTGTGTGTCAGAGTGTATGTGTTACAATCAGCGTGTTTGGAGTGTGTTTGTGCCTACACACACATTTGGTTGTGTGTGTGTGTGTGTGTGTTTATTTGGGTCTTAGCTACAGTGTCACAATGAGTTCAACGTAGGCCTCCATCCCACCACCAGAATCAGGTGTTCCACAATACACAGGGCGTGCCACTGTTGACGTCCCAGAGTCAGAGCAGCTTTCTTGGGCAGGGCGCTTAAAGAAAGCCCCTGGCTTTAATCACTTCAAAGGGCCTCGCACATCAATGCTGACCCAGCGGTATGCGAAAAGCAAACCGATCCCCTCACGGTGTTTGCCCGCCAAGCCAAATTGAAGAAGACTCAAGCCGTTCCAGCCAAATGATGCGTTCCAAAGAACCACTTCAAAACCTCGGTATAAATATACACGAGTACGCAGAGGCTACCAGCGGAGCCCGCCTTGAGCTGAACCAAACCGCAAATAACTCCTGTCTCACACACACACGCTCAGAATTCACGTTTGAAGAGGAGAGATGGGGCTCCGAGACAGATGTTCCCCCTGAAAGACTGAATTACGGTTGGAAAGACAGAAGTTCAGATTCAGAAACTGCCCTCTCAGCCTTTTGACTGGAATCAACCTATTTTTTATCCTCCTCTCTCGTTCCCTCTCCGTCTGGAAGTACATGGAAAATGCCAAAAATCAGAAAAATGGCAAAACGGCCACTAACCAAAAGTGAGAACTGGGGCCAGAGAGAAAAGGCGAGAGGGATCGAGAGAGAGAGCGAGAGAGAGGACAAGGGGGAGGGAGAGAGAGTGAGCGAGCACATCCCAGAGAGCCACCGCAAATTGCCATGTTTCAGTGAGGCCGTAAAAAAAGATAAACGACTCTGAATCTAAGGTTGTAATTACCTCGGGCCAACACTGTCATTAGCAAATGAGCCTTGAACCAGAGAGATGGGAAGACAGAGAGAGAGAGAGAGAGAGATGGAGAGGGGGGAGAGAGAGTGGGGGGGTAGAGGAGGGGGAGAGAGGGTGGGGGGGGTAGAGAAGGGGGAGAGAGGGTGGGGGGGTAGAGAAGGGGGAGAGAGAGAGAGTGGGGGGGTAGAGGAGGGGGAGAGAGAGAGAGAGTGGGGGGTAGAGGAGGGGGAGAGAGAGAGTGGGGGGGGTAGAGGAGGGGGAGAGAGAGAGAGAGTGGGGGGTAGAGGAGGGGGAGAGAGAGAGTGGGGGGGGGTAGAGGAGGGGGAGAGAGAGAGGAGGGGGAGAGAGAGAGTGGGGGGAGAGAGAGAGAGTGGGGGGGGAGAGAGAGAGAGAGTGGGGGGGGAGAGAGAGAGAGTGGGGGGGGAGAGAGAGAGAGAGTGGGGGGGAGAGAGAGAGAGTGGGGGGGTAGAGGAGGGGGAGAGAGAGAGAGTGGGGGGGGTAGAGGAGGGGGAGAGAGAGAGAGAGAGAGAGTGGGGGGGTAGAGGAGAGAGAGAGTGGGGGGGTAGAGGAGGAGGAGAGAGAGTGGGGGGTAGAGGAGGGGGAGAGAGAGAGAGAGTGGGGGGGTAGAGGAGGGATGGAGAGGGGGAGAGAGAGAGAGTGGGGGGGTAGTTGAGGGGGAGAGAGAGAGAGTGGGGGGTAGAGGAGGAGGAGAGAAAGAGAGTGGGGGGGTAGAGGAGGGATGGAGAGGGGGAGAGAGAGTGGGGGGGAGAGAGAGAGGGGAGAGAGAGTGGGGGGGTAGAGGAGGGGGAGAGAGAGAGAGTGGGGGGGTAGAGGAGGGATGGAGAGGGGGAGAGAGAGTGGGGGGGAGAGAGAGAGGGGAGAGAGAGTGGGGGGGTAGAGGAGGGGGAGAGAGAGAGAGAGAGTGGGGGGGTAGAGGAGGGATGGAGAGGGGGAGAGAGAGTGGGGGGAGAGAGAGAGGGGAGAGAGAGTGGGGGGGTAGAGGAGGGGGAGAGAGAGTGGGGGGGTAGAGGAGGGGGAGAGAGAGAGAGTGGGGGGGTAGAGGAGGGATGGAGAGGGTGAGAGAGTGGGGGGTAGAGGAGGGGGAGAGAGAGAGAGAGTGGGGGGTAGAGGAGGGGGAGAGAGAGTGGGGGGGTAGAGGAGGGGGAGAGAGAGAGAGTGGGGGGTAGAGGAGGGATGGAGAGGGGGAGAGAGAGAGGGGAGAGAGAGTGGGGGGGTAGAGGAGGGGGAGAGAGAGTGGGGGGGTAGAGGAGGGGGAGAGAGAGTGGGGGGTAGAGGAGGGGGGGAGAGAGTGGGGGGTAGAGGAGGGGGGGAGAGAGAGAGTGGGGGGGGTAGAGGGGGAGAGAGAGAGAGTGGGGGGGAGAGAGAGAGGGGAGAGAGAGTGGGGGGGTAGAGGAGGGGGAGAGAGAGTGGGGGGGGAGAGAGAGTGGGGGGGTAGAGGAGGGGGAGAGAGAGAGTGGGGGGGTAGAGGAGGGGGAGAGAGAGAGAGTGGGGGGTAGAGGGGGAGAGAGAGAGAGAGTGGGGGGTAGAGGAGGGGGAGAGAGAAGGTGGGGGGGTAGAGGAGGGATGGAGAGGGGGAGAGAGAGTGGGGGGGTAGTGGAGGGGGAGAGAGAGAGAGTGGGGGGGTAGAGGAGGGATGGAGAGGGGGAGAGAGAGTGGGAGAGAGAGTGGGGGAGAGAGAGAGGGGAGAGAGAGTGGGGGGGTAGAGGAGGGGAGAGAGAGTGGGGGGGTAGAGGAGGGGGAGAGAGAGTGGGGGGGTAGAGGAGGGGGAGAGAGAGAGAGTGGGGGGGGAGAGAGAGTGGGGGGGGAGTGGGGGGTAGAGGAGGGGGAGAGAGAGAGAGTGGGGGGGGAGAGAGAGAGTGGGGGGGAGAGTGGGGGGTAGAGGAGGGGGAGAGAGAGAGAGTGGGGGGGGGAGAGTGGGGGGTAGAGGAGGGGGAGAGAGGGAGAGTGGGGGGGGGAGAGAGAGTGGGGGGGGAGAGTGGGGGGTAGAGGAGGGGGAGAGAGAGAGAGTGGGGGGGGGGGAGAGTGGGGGGTAGAGGAGGGAGAGAAATAGATTGAGAGAGAAGGGACTGCAAACAGTGACTGGGCCTGCACACACAAAGAACACTTATACTTTGTTTAGTTTGACCACAGCCTTGAACCTTGACTGGAGGGTCAGATATGTAATCATTGTTATTAATGACTAATGTCAGATGAACATTAACTGGTAACGTTTACCCACATATAGATTTAATGATAAGTCAATAGAGTAATGGTCAGGGGAATGGTTAGCTGCTGCCTTAGGGTCAGTAGGACCAACTGAAATCACAGGAAGCCCTGACTAGTACGCTCGCCCAAGTATACACACACACACACACACACACACCACACACACACACACACACACCCACACACACACACACACACACACACACACACACACACACACACACACACACACACACACACACACACACACACACACACACACACACACACACACACACACACACAGACGTAGGCATGTTTACCATAAACACATTCACACCAGCTCTGGTTGAGTCACTGTATGTTTGAGGTCCTTGGCCCCTCGTTTCCCCTGGGTCTGTTTCAGTCACTGCTAATAGCAGCGTTATCAGCTACCATACGCACAGAGAAGTGGTTGTGTGTGTGTGTGAAACTAAACTTCAACCTTATTACAGGACCAAAGTCAGTAAAGGTTTTCACAAGGCACGAAACTGAAGAAAAAACTGGGAAGTTCTATCAGTTTGTCCATTAAGAAACGCTTGTTTCCATTCTCCATTTGTAAATATTTTGCTATGCTGTGCCCTAATGAACATGACCCAGTTGTGATGGTGATACAAGTCAGGACTAGTCAGGTTACGTCTTAAATCAGCAGAAGACTCTTTCCAAGAATCTCAGAAGCCCTAAGGGTGACTATTAAAAAACCAAACGTCAACATCGGACAACATCTAGTGTTTTCTCTATTTCTCTCCATGTATCCCACACAGGCCATCTTTAATATGGGTTGGTTTCTAGTGATCTTGTTATTTCTAATGTGGACATGTTGCCTCTGGTTGAAACTTTAACGCCACACTGCTTTACTCTCAACTGCCTGGGGAGGACTGAAGTCATAAGTCAGACAGACCGACAGACAGACAGACAGACAGACAGACAGACAGACAGACAGACAGACAGACAGACAGACAGACAGAGCAGAGCGAGCGAGAGATGAGAGGGAGAGATGGGAGAGCGAGAGATGGATTAGAGATGAGATGGAGAGCGAAGAGGTGATGGGTTAGAGATGAGATGGAGAGTGAAGAGGTGATGGGTTAGAGATGAGATGGAGAGTGAAGAGGTGATGGGTTAGAGATGAGATGGAGAGTGAAGAGGTGATGGGTGAGAGATGAGATGGAGAGTGAAGAGGTGATGGGTGAGAGATGAGATGGAGAGTGAAGAGGTGATGGGTGAGAGATGAGATGGAGAGTGAAGAGGTGATGGGTGAGAGATGAGATGGAGAGTGAAGAGGTGATGGGTGAGAGATGAGATGGAGAGTGAAGAGGTGATGGGTTAGAGATGAGATGGAGAGTGAAGAGGTGATGGGTGAGAGATGAGATGGAGAGTGAAGAGGTGATGGGTGAGAGATGAGATGGAGAGTGAAGAGGTGATGGGTTAGAGATGAGATGGAGAGTGAAGAGGTGATGGGTGAGAGATGAGATGGAGAGTGAAGAGGTGATGGGTGAGAGATGAGATGGAGAGTGAAGAGGTGATGGGTTAGAGATGAGATGGAGAGTGAAGAGGTGATGGGTGAGAGATGAGATGGAGAGTGAAGAGGTGATGGGTTAGAGATGAGATGGAGAGTGAAGAGGTGATGGGTTAGAGATGAGATGGAGAGTGAAGAGGTGATGAGTTAGAGATGAGATGGAGAGTGAAGAGGTGATGGGTGAGAGATGAGATGGAGAGTGAAGAGGTGATGGGTTAGAGATGAGATGGAGAGTGAAGAGGTGATGGGTTAGAGATGAGATGGAGAGTGAAGAGGTGATGGGTTAGAGATGGACAGAGACTAAATCAATGTGTCTATTCTGAGCGGTTGAGTACATCTGTTTTCAGGGCCGTACTCCTATTTTTAGATTGTACATATTTAGTCTTGAGGCCGGTATCACCCAGATCAGAACCACATGACTCTGTGTTGAGGTCAGCAGAGATGACCTACACAGCCTAACAGAGATGACCTACACAGCCTAACAGAGATGACCTACACAGCCTAACAGAGATGACCTACACAGCCTAACAGAGATGACCTACACAGCCTAACAGAGATGACCTACACAGCCTAACAGAGATGACCTACACAGCCTAACAGAGATGACCTACACAACCTAACAGAGATGACCTACACAGCCTAACAGAGATGACCTATACAACCTAACAGAGATGACCTACACAGCCTAACAGAGATGACCTATACAACCTAACAGAGATGACCTATACAGCCTAACAGAGATGACCTATACAGCCTAACAGGGCACAGCCACACACACACACACACACACACACACACACACACACACACACACACACACACACACACACACACACACACACACACACACACACACACACACACACACACACACACACACACACACACACACACACACACACACACACACAGCTGAATTTCCACTGCCTCAGTCACTCCCATAAGGATAAATAAACACATGCACACATCCATGTCTGAAGAAGCCCACTTAACACCAAGCCAAAAAGCCAAACCCTGCGACCGGGGACTATTTTCAGACGTAAACGGTGTGCGTGTTCTTCACCATGATTGTGAGTGTGTATTTAACTGTGTGACTGTCAGCCAGAGGATGAGTCAGTGTTGGTGTATACAGTGTAGTCTCTAGTGTTGGTGTATACAGTGTAGTCTCTGGTGTTGGTGTATACAGTGTAGTCTCTGGTGTTGGTGTATACAGTGTAGTCTCTAGTGTTGGTGTATACAGTGTAGTCTCTGGTGTTGGTGAATACTGTACAGTGTAGTCTCTGGTGTTGGTGTATACAGTGTAGTCTCTGGTGTTGGTGTATACAGTGTAGTCTCTAGTGTTGGTGTATACAGTGTAGTCTCTGGTGTTGGTGAATACTGTACAGTGTAGTCTCTGGTGTTGGTGAATACTGTACAGTGTAGTCTCTGGTGTTGGTGAATACTGTACAGTGTAGTCTCTGGTGTTGGTGAATACTGTACAGTGTAGTCTCTGGTGTTGGTGTATACAGTGTAGTCTCTGGTGTTGGTGAATACAGTGTAGTCTCTGGTGTTTGTGTATACAGTGTAGTCTCTGGTGTTGGTGTATACAGTGTAGTCTCTAGTGTTGGTGTATACAGTGTAGTCTCTGGTGTTGATGTATACTGTACAGTGTAGTCTCTGGTGTTTGTGAATACAGTGTAGTCTCTGGTGTTGGACTTGGATTCAAATACTATTCAAAATCATTCAAATACTTTGATCATTTGCTTAAGCTTGCCTGGAGGGCCAGGTGGGTGGGGTTTGCAGTTTGCCATTTCAATACTTTTCTATTGGTTCCATTCCAACAGGCTAGATAAATCAAAACACAGATACAGTATTTTAAATGATTTCAAATAGTGTTTGAACCCAGGTCTGATGGAGAATAACATAAACACAGGGTTTGTGATGAACTGGACATAGAGTTTGTCTCTAATCCATTATGTTAGAACTGAACATGAACAGACAGACACACAAACAGGCTGCTCTTCCATCAGCGCTGTCGCCTGAGGATCGGCGTGATGAAAATGTGTTATTGGAGTTTGTGTCCTTTTGATGCTGACAGCAATGTTGTTGTCAACAGTCAGTCTCTGGCGTCACACACACACACACACACACACACACACGCCCGATACGATCAGCTGAGACTGTATAGTGTGTGTGTTACCTGTGAGTGGCTGGCAAGAGCACAAAGAAACACAGGTACACTCATTAATTACACAAACAGGTTAACAGCGCCTTTCTGTCAGTGTCACTTTACCGGTTTGGAAGAGTATCAAACATCTGTTTGTATGAATTAGAGTTACACTGTGTACTCAGAGTCAAGCAGGGATCATATCTACTGTTATTCAAAGTCACACAGCAGTAAAGTCACACAGCAGTAAAGTCACATCAGCAGTCACTGCACAGCCATCTAAATACATAGGTCATGGTTATAACCTGGTTCTCACACACACTGAACCACAGACAGAGACAGCAGCTCTGTTAACACACACACACTGAACCATAGACAGAGACAGCAGCTCTGTTAACACACACACACACACACACACACTGAACCACAGACAGAGACAGCAGCTCTGTTAACACACACACACTGAACCATAGACAGAGACAGCAGCTCTGTTAACACACACACACTGAACCACAGACAGAGACAGCAGCTCTGTTAACACACACACACACTGAACCACAGACAGAGACAGCAGCTCTGTTAACACACACACACTGAACCATAGACAGAGACAGCAGCTCTGTTAACACACACACACTGAACCACAGACAGAGACAGCAGCTCTGTTAACACACACACACACTGAACCACAGACAGAGACAGCAGCTCTGTTAACACACACACACTGAACCATAGACAGAGACAGCAGCTCTGTTAACACACACACACTGAACCACAGACAGAGACAGCAGCTCTGTTAACACACACACACTGAACCATAGACAGAGACAGCAGCTCTGTTAACACACACACACACACACACACACTGAACCACAGACAGAGACAGCAGCTCTGTTAACACACACACACACACTGAACCACAGACAGAGACAGCAGCTCTGTTAACACACACACACTGAACCACAGACAGAGACAGCAGCTCTGTTAACACACACACACTGAACCACAGACAGAGACAGCAGCTCTGTTAACACACACACACACTGAACCACAGACAGAGACAGCAGCTCTGTTAACACACACACACTGAACCACAGACAGAGACAGCAGCTCTGTTAACACACACACACACTGAACCACAGACAGAGACAGCAGCTCTGTTACACACACACACACACACACACACACACACACACACACACACACACACACACACACACACACACACACACACACACACACACACACTGAACCACAGACAAACACACACACACACACACACACTGAACCACAGACAGAGACAGCAGCTCTGTTAACACACATCTGTGGCACTTCCTTAACCCTGGTCTTCTGATGCTACAGGTGCAGTATGTGATTAGAGTTGTGATACCCTGCCTTCACTCACTAAGTACTGTATCTGTGTTAAACTACTGTCCTACTGTGATACCCGGCCTTCACTCACTAAGTACTGTATCTGTGTTAAACTACTGTCCTACTGTGATACTCTGTCTTCACTCACTAAGTACTGTATCTGTGTTAAACTACTGTCCTACTGTGATACCCGGTCTTCACTCACTAAGTACTGTATCTGTGTTAAACTACTGTCCTACTGTGATACCCGGCCTTCACTCACTAAGTACTGTATCTGTGTTAAACTACTGTCCTACTGTGATACCCGGCCTTCACTCACTAAGTACTGTATCTGTGTTAAACTACTGTCCTACTGTGATACCCTGCCTTCACTCACTAAGTACTGTATCTGTGTTAAACTACTGTCCTACTGTGATACCCGGCCTTCACTCACTAAGTACTGTATCTGTGTTAAACTACTGTCCTACTGTGATACCCTGCCTTCACTCACTAAGTACTGTATCTGTGTTAAACTACTGTCCTACTGTGATACCCTGTCTTCACTCACTAAGTACTGTATCTGTGTTAAACTACTGTCCTACTGTGATACCCTGCCTTCACTCACTAAGTACTGTATCTGTGTTAAACTACTGTCCTACTGTGATACCCTGTCTTCACTCACTAAGTACTGTATCTGTGTTAAACTACTGTCCTACTGTGATACCCTGCCTTCACTCACTAAGTACTGTATCTGTGTTAAACTACTGTCCTACTGTGATACCCTGTCTTCACTCACTAAGTACTGTATCTGTGTTAAACTACTGTCCTACTGTGATACCCTGTCTTCACTCACTAAGTACTGTATCTGTGTTAAACTACTGTCCTACTGTGATACCCTGTCTTCACTCACTAAGTACTGTATCTGTGTTAAACTACTGTCCTACTGTGATACCCTGTCTTCACTCACTAAGTACTGTATCTGTGTTAAACTACTGTCCTACTGTGATACTCTGTCTTCACTCACTATGTACTGTATCTGTGTTAAACTACTGTCCTACTGTGATACCCTGCCTTCAGGGAGCTGACAGACAGAAGACAGCCTGCCTTCTTGCTCTCCTTTTCCTCCCTCCCTCACTTCCTCTGTCATTCTATCGTTGTCTGGTTCAGTCGTTCATCCTCTCACTCCCCGTGCCAGAACGCCTCATACGCCACACGGCCTGCTGCCGCTCAGCACGCTCCCTACCTCCCTCCTCGCACCCCTCCCATACGGCGCTGGAATGCATCACGTTAAAACAACACCACTTCCTGCTCAGCTTGTGTGGTGATGGGGAGAGCAGGACTGGAGCTGGGAGGGAAGGAGATGGGGGTTGTTGTGGGGTGATGGGGAGAGCAGGACTGGAGCTGGGAGGGAAGGAGATGGGGGTTGTAGTGGGGTGATGGGGAGAACAGGACTGGAGCTGGGAGGGAAGGAGATGGGGGTTGTAGTGGGGTGATGGGGAGAGCAGGACTGGAGCTGGGAGGGAAGGAGATGGGGGTTGTTGTGGGGTGATGGGGAGAACAGGACTGGAGCTGGGAGGGAAGGAGATGGGGGTTGTTGTGGGGTGATGGGGAGAACAGGACTGGAGCTGGGAGGGAAGGAGATGGGGGTTGTTGTGGGGTGATGGGGAGAACAGGACTGGAGCTGGGAGGGAAGGAGATGGGGGTTGTTGTGGGGTGATGGGGAGAACAGGACTGGAGCTGGGAGGGAAGGAGATGGGGGTTGTTGTGGGGTGATGGGGAGAACAGGACTGGAGCTGGGAGGGAAGGAGATGGGGGTTGTTGTGGGGTGATGGGGAGAAAAAAGGTCTGGTTAACCATAACTAAAACAATCCCCAAAAGAGGTGAGTTAAACTACTGTACCAACCTTAACCACAAGAACTAGTCTGTGTGTTCTGACCACACCTCAACGCTCAAGATGATTGGTCAGTCACAAATACAGTGTGTGTGTTAATGTGTTTGTCCGTTGTCTACAGATAGAGGGGACACCACCACCGCCACAGTGAAGTGAAACTGGGGGCTCGTTTAGTGGGTAAGTTAAGGGTTCATTGTTTGACCGTCCATTTCACTCCTCTTCAATGTTTATATGACAGAGTAGTAAGTTGCTATACTACCAGAAATACGACTACTAACACTTTATCCATATGAAACAAGATGATACAAGTTTATTGTCAACAGACACGTTTTAGTTCACTTCAGAAGTTTCATGGGGTAACATTTTTGGCACGTTTCTGAATGAGGAAACATTCTGTTGAATGATTGCATTCAGAGTTTCCAGAAAGCACACTTGGCTGTTGATAGTGTTAACCTCAACACATTCCTTCCTCATGAGTCCTCTTCACATTTGACTGAGTCCCTCAATGAGAAGTTGTCTACCTACCTACAACATGGGTCCGACAGAGAGCACACACATGCTATTTACTGAACAGAGAGAGCTGTTGAAGAAGTATGGAGGGTGTGTGTGTGTGTGGGGGGGGGGGGGCATGGCTGCCTGGTTTGGAAGTTATAAAGTCTAGGGGCAGTGGCAGAAAGGCAACAGGATGGTGTGTGTGTGTGTGTGTGTGTGTGTGTGTGTGTGTGTGTGTGTGTGTGTGTGTGTGTGTGTGTGGGATGGTCTATAAAAGTGCAGGCAGGGGAGGCTTATTCAATCACTGGTGATAATTGCCCCTCTCCACCCCCCTGGGCCGGTCCATTATAGATGGAGGGGGAGTGTGTCTGATCCAGCTGGGCCGGTCCATTATAGATGGAGGGGGAGTGTGTCTGATCCAGCTGGGATGGTCTATTATGTGAGGCAGGGGGAGTGTGTCTGGGTCAAGCTGTGGTCTGGTCCAGCAGTCAGGCCCTGGGGCAGCGGGGGCTGTTGTTAAGGTCTGACAGGGACCGTGCAGGCTTGGAAAGTGTGCTGTGCTTTTCTCCCCCCTCCTCTCCTTTCTGACCCAGAACACAGCCCACTGCTCAAGGCCTGTGGGGTCTGGAATCATTAGTACACTCACTAATTGCCTTACAACCACCTCTACCTTTCCCTCCTCCTCACTCCTCAAACCTCAGAGAGAGACAGAGAGAGGCAGAGTGAAAGAGAGTGATACAGAGAGCTCTGTGAGGCATGCAGTAATGGATTGCCCACGGACACACACACACATTAGCCCCACTCTGGAGAGCAGACTTGTGGACAGACAAACACACACATACGGCAGGCAGGCAGGCAGGCAAGGCAGGCAAGGCAGGCAAGGCAGGCAAGGCAGGCAGGCAGGCAAGGCAAGGCAAGCAGGCAAGGCAGGCAGGCAGGCAGGCAGGCAGGCAGGCAGGCAGGCAGGCAGGCAAGGCAGGCAAGGCAGGCAAGGCAGGCAGGCAAGGCAGGCAGGCAGGCAGGCAGGCAGGCAGGCAGGCAGGCAGGCAAGGCAGGCAGGCAGGCAAGGCAGGCAAGGCAGGCAGGCAGGCAGGCAGGCAGGCAGGCAGGCAAGGCAGGCAGGCAAGGCAGGCAGGCAGGCAGGCAAGGCAGGCAGGCAGGCAGGCAGGCAGGCAGGCAAGGCAGGCAGGCAGGCAGAGCTTTGATGTTAAAACGACAGGATTAAGGTAGAACCAGCCAGAAGACTGTGTTGACACAAACCCTCTCTCGCTAGATAGTGAATTATTTTACAACCCAGCAGCGCTCCAACCAGACACACATTCCTGAACTAGAAGAAGTGTGTATGTGTGTGTGCATGTCTGTGTGTGTGTCCAAACCATGGAGCGTCTGAACAGGTCTGTGAAGTGCAGTCAACGTATGGGGCCATGACGGGGCTGAGATCATAGAGACTAGGGAGGTTCTGTCTGCTCCATCACTGAGGACATGTATCTGCTCCTGGACGGGTCTGATAGAGGGCCCCTCTATAGGCTGTACAACAGAGTGACAACCAACATAAACACTAGGTCCAGAACCACCTGGACACTGTGTGAAGGGACGTGGAGTTCTCCTCTCTCTGGGGGTTTTACAATATAAAGCAGGAATGAGCAAATAAGGATGCAGCATGTTCTCTCTCTACTGAGCACTAACAACAAGACAGTGTGACTAACCCATAGAACACGTGGATTCCATCTGTGGGCAAACACACACACACACACACACACAGAGATCTTCCAAAACCTCACCAAGGGCCCCGTCTCTCACCTCTCCAGATGGGGGGCACGAGGTGGCTCGGGGGGGATAGCTCTCATGTTGAATTCAGTGGTGGGTTGTTTAAAGTGGAGTGCCATGTGGAACACATGCCCAGGCAGTGATGTGTGTTAGCGCTCCAGCCTCCGCAGGCAGATCCCCTCTCTCTCTCTCTCTCTCTCTCTCTCTCATATACTGTTGTTTTCTTGAGGAATCTCTCCCATATCTAACCCAGAGAGCATGGCACACCTGTTGCACGTTAATTGCAGTGTTCGAGGGTCACGGTGATATAACCTTGTTGAAAGATCTCTCAGCCACAGAGCAGAGGCAGCACCGGCAGAAGCAGGCAGCAGAGAGCTCAGGAGGCAGGCGAGGCCACCCCGGGACAAGCCAAGCTGACAGGAGGAAGTTAGAGGCGGTTGGTTGAGCTATGAGGCCCTGGCAAGTGACCAACACAGCGAGATGTCTTCTCACAATGCATTCTTCTGTGACAGTTTAAATCAGCCAAAGAGATCTTCTTGACATAATTTATCTGTCTGTGTGTGTGTGTGTGTGTGTGTGTGTGTGTGTGTGTGTGTGTGTGTGTGTGTGTGTGTCTGTGTGTGTGTTTTATGGGATAAAGCCCCTAGGCTAGAATGACTTAAAATCACAAACAGTCATTTCTACAGTACAGTAAACTACAGACCTGTAAAACACGTAGATCGGTCTGTAAACACAGGCTTATTGTCAAAGAATGAGGAAAGAAAGTGTAAATGTGTAGATGTGAGTAAACCTACACTGTCCTCTACAGACACAATGACACAGACACACTACTGTCTACAACCCAGATCCCTCTCTCAGCCTCCAGATCAGACTACCTACACCATGTGACTTCATGACTACCCAGATCCCTCTCTCAGCCTCCAGATCAGACTACCTACACCATGTGACTTCATGACTACCCAGATCCCTCTCTCAGCCTCCAGATCAGACTACCTACACCATGTGACTTCATGACTACCCAGATCCCTCTCTCAGCCTCCAGATCAGACTACCTGCACCATGTGACTTCATGACTACCCAGATCCCTCTCTCAGCCTCCAGATCAGACTACCTGCACCATGTGACTTCATGACTACCCAGATCCCTCTCTCAGCCTCCAGATCAGACTACCTGCACCATGTGACTTCATGACTACCCAGATCCCTCTCTCAGCCTCCAGATCAGACTACCTACACCATGTGACTTCATGACTACCCAGATCCCTCTCTCAGCCTCCAGATCAGACTACCTACACCATGTGACTTCATGACTACCCAGATCCCTCTCTCAGCCTCCAGATCAGACTACCTACACCATGTGACTTCATGACTACCCAGATCCCTCTCTCAGCCTCCAGATCAGACTACCTGCACCATGTGACTTCATGACTACCCAGATCCCTCTCTCAGCCTCCAGATCAGACTACCTACACCATGTGACTTCATGACTACCCAGATCCCTCTCTCAGCCTCCAGATCAGACTACCTGCACCATGTGACTTCATGACTACCCAGATCCTAGAGAGACGTGGAGAGAGAGGTGATTAGGTTCAGATGACCTACATAAATCACATCAACGTTTCTTGGTCGCGTACACATGTGCCTCTACTCCACAGATTGATAAGTTAGACACAGTGACAATTAAGTTAGCAACAACAACTAATTCAATTGTCAATAGCCACACCAAAAGTTGTGGTTACCCTAGCACTAACACACTTGATTCAACGAATCATCTCATCATCAAGGCTTTCATTACTAGCACTAACACACTTGATTCAACGAATCATCTCATCATCAAGGCTTTCATTACTAGCACTAACACACTTGATTCAACGAATCATCTCATCATCAAGGCTTTCATTACTAGCACTAACACACTTGATTCAACGAATCATCTCATCATCAAGGCTTTCATTACTAGCACTAACACACTTGATTCAACGAATCATCTCATCATCAAGGCTTTCATTACTAGCACTAACACACTTGATTCAACGAATCATCTCATCATCAAGGCTTTCATTACTAGCACTAACACACTTGATTCAACAAATCATCTCATCATCAAGGCTTTCATTACTAGCACTAACACACTTGATTCAACGAATCATCTCATCATCAAGGCTTTTATTACTTGAATCAGGTGTGTTAGTGCTAGGGCCCCGATGGGTCCCCAGGACCAGGATTGGAAAACACTGACCCAGAGAAACTCTACAGGTTGATCTAAATTGGAAACAGTGACGACAACTTTAATAAATGATCTTGTAGATCACCAGGCCGACAGCCAAGTGACTAAACAATGTACTGCTACTGTCATCCTCACAGTGACACTGTCCCCATTGTGTCCCTAGTGTCACACATTGTCCCAACTCTGGCATCTGTGGCATTCTTTACTGTCATAGACCTCCTACAGGACAACAGTGACCTTTCTGTTAAAACACCTTCAAGACAAGAACCAGAACAGCAGCATCACCTACAGCTGACTGACACAAATCCCTTCACAAGAAGAGGTGTGACGCTTGTCCTTTCAAGTCAATTTAACGTCATTGTCCCCTGGAGGGAAATACATACTGGGTTTCTGTCCCTCCCTCCCCCGTACCTGCTACTACACGGCTCATTGGTAGAGAGAGACGTGTGTGTGTGTGTGTGTGTGTGTGTGTGTGTGTGTGTGTGTGTGTGTGTGTGTGTGTGTGTGTGTGTGTGTGTGTGTGTGTGAGAGAGAGAGAGTGTGAGTGAGAGAGAGAGTTGGCTCCCTTCCTGCGTGGATGTTTTAAAGTGGTCCCATGCCCTGTCTATACCTCTACAACCACCCTGACAGCCACTAGACAGAGGGAGGAGAGGTTACTGGTGTCCTGAAGAACACCTTCAGAAGAAACACAGACAGGGAGAGAAAATAGGGCAACGGGGGATGAACAGGTGAGAACACAGATGTGCTATGAGTTCAACAGCTTCATACATGTGTCTCAGTGTATGTTGATGGGGTATGTGAGACTGCGTACTTCTTCAGAAAGCCTGTCCAGGTTACACAGGACATCGTGCCATGCCCACTAACTTCCACATTAGTCAAGTTGTAGTGCCAAGTATCACATCAGCTGTCCATCATCTGATCATTATCAATCCACTGGAAATCCGGATTTCTCCACAGCCTGTTTATTTGTTAACATTTCTGGTGAATTTACAGACCTATTTTACATGTTTGGTGACGTGGTGGTGAAAGAATGCTACTGCTTGTTAGTTACCTGCTGCTACTAGATGAACTGCAGGTTCATTATGAGACGGCTGTGTGTGTGTGTGTGTGTGTGTGTGTGTGTGTGTGTGTGTGTGTGTGTGTGTGTGTGTGTGTGTGTGTGTGTGTGTGTGTGTGTGTGCGCGCTACGGCGGCTGCGGTGACAGAAATGTGGTTGGCACACTCTGCAGGGTAAACCCTCTCTGGAGACATGGGGTGACAGAGGTATTTGGTAGGATGTGACATGATAGGGTGGGGGACAGTGGCGCGTGTAGCCAGAGGGAAGGACAGCCAGACAGAGGGACACGGTGACAGAATCACTCCGAGAGTGTGTGTTTGTTTATCCGTCTGTCAGTCTGTCCACCCACGGACTGCATGTGTCACAAACACTTAGGTTTTGTTGACTTGACCTTTGTTCTGACAGTAGACACTCAGGGTTCAGAGGGAGAAAGGTCAATTCTATACATATTCAGTCATAGGTACCTACAATCTACATTTGACTGTTGAACAGGGGGACAAGGGTAGGACTGAATGTAAACATACATGTACATAGTCAGTATCTGAATATGCTGATTCTTAAAAAATAAACACGCCTCTATTTGACCAGGAGATAAATCTTGAGGTTCAGACCCTCTTTTTCTAGAAACACCGGGCAAGAGGGTCCCAAAAGATAAATATACTATTCTCTGCTAAGAGAGAGAAAGCAGACTGGGAGTCAGGTAAATCCCTGATCAAAACTATGTTTGATCTCCTGGATAGCCTTTGAAGTTGAAAATAAGCTGAACTTAAGTCAAGATAAATAGTTCATCATAGCAGTAATATCAGGTGGTGGTGATGAATCAGTGTTCCATTCAAACACATGCAACAATAAACTACAGGTAAATACAGGATGATGAAAACAAGATATGGAGGGAGAGAGAGAGAGATTGGAGTGTGTCAGCACACGGCCACGGAACAGGTTGAGCTGCCTCTAACCAATCCCTGACACACACACACACACACACACACACACACACACACACACACACACACACACACACACACACACACACACACACACACACACACACACACACACACACACACACACACACACACACACACACACACACACACACACACACACACACACACCCACACACACACGTCTCCGATACTCAAACACACACATCATGAAAACAAGTACACACCATCCTCTGACACTCACACCCAGCAAACACACACATGCACAAAACACACACTCACTGACACCAAAAGAATGTACACCTGCTGGATTTCATTATTGAAAACCTACAACTGCCAAGTCAAGTGCTACTGCTTTCCCTGTACCCATACACTTACAGCATATTCATTACACAGTTATTAGTTCTATTATATGATCAGATCAGAGTGTGTTGATCACGCACACAGTTTAGCAGATGTTATAGCGGGTGCAGTGAAATGCTTATGTTACTAGCTCCTAACAATGTAGTAAAATGTAGTAAAAGTCACCAAGTGCGCAAATGATGCCCCAAAAATATTTGACAAATCTTGAAACGTCAGAACGACTCTAATGAACCCAAATAGCACTGTAACAGTAATCCACATCTACACAGGATGAATGTCACGTCCTGGCCAGTATAAGGGTTAATTGTTATTGTAGTTTGGTCAGGACGTGGCAGAGGGTATTTGTTAAATGTGGTTCAGGGTGGTGTGTTTGTTGAAGGGGCATTTGATTTAAGTATTCCGGGGTTTGTTGGGCACTGTTTGATATTCATGTATTCTATGTTTAGTCTAGGTAGTCTGTTTCTATGTTTGGTTAATTGGGGTTGGGACTCTCAGTTGAAGGCAGGTGTTGTCTATCTGCCTTTGATTGAGAGTCCCATATATTAGGGTGTGTTTGTGTTTGTCATTTGTGGGAGATTGTTCTGTGTTTAGCCTTGTGCCTTGCCAGACTGTTTTGTTGATCGTTCGTTCTTTTGTTATTTTTGTACGTTCATTCTGAGTTAATAAACGTCAAGATGAGCATGCCTGCTGCGTTTTGGTCCTCCTTTACCAACGACAACCGTGACAATGAATTTACACAAGATATACTCAGAATGATACGTAGAGCAGTAAATATATTACAGTGAGATATATCAATAACCCAGTATATTAATAAATACACAGTGTGTATTAACAGTGTAACTAAAATGCAATGTACAGTAGTAGAAATATTAGAATGAGCTATGTTGAGAATACAGTATTTAAATACACATTACAAAACCCCATGACAAAATGGATAGAATTGCAGAAATATTGCGAAATATAAATATATTTGGTGTGTATAGACAGAATGGAAAGTATGAGATTGGTGTGTATGGACAGTATGTGAATGGTGTGTATGGACAGTATGTGAATGGTGTGTATAGACAGTATGTGAATGGTGTGTATAGACAGTATGGACCGTATGTGAATGGTGTGTATGGACAGTATGTGAATGGTGTGTATAGACAGTATGGACAGTATGTGAATGGTGTGTATAGACAGTATGGACAGTATGTGAATGGTGTGTGTATAGACAGTATGGACAGTATGTGAATGGTGTGTATGGACAGTATGTGAATGGTGTGTATGGACAGTATGTGAATGGTGTGTATAGACAGTATGTGAATGGTGTGTATAGACAGTATGGACCGTATGTGAATGGTGTGTATGGACAGTATGTGAATGGTGTGTATAGACAGTATGGACAGTATGTGAATGGTGTGTATGGACAGTATGTGAATGGTGTGTATAGACAGTATGGACAGTATGTGAATGGTGTGTATAGACAGTATGTGAATGGTGTGTATAGACAGTATAGACAGTATGTGAATGGTGTGTATAGACAGTATGGACAGTGTGTGAATGGTGTGTATAGACAGTATGGACAGTATGTGAATGGTGTGTATAGACAGTATGTGAATGGTGTGTATAGACAGTATGTGAATGGTGTGTATGGACAGTATGTGAATGGTGTGTATAGACAGTATGGACAGTATGTGAATGGTGTGTATAGACAGTATGTGAATGGTGTGTATAGACAGTATGTGAATGGTGTGTATAGACAGTATGTGAATGGTGTGTATAGACAGTATATGAATGGTGTGTATAGACAGTATGGACAGTATGTGAATGGTGTGTATGGACAGTATGTGAATGGTGTGTATGGACAGTATGTGAATGGTGTGTATAGACAGTATGTGAATGGTGTGTATAGACAGTATGCGAATGGTGTGTATAGACAGTATGCGAATGGTGTATATAGACAGCATGTGAATGGTGTGTATAGACAGTATGGACAGTATGTGAATGGTGTGTGTATAGACAGTATGGACAGTATGTGAATGGTGTATATAGACAGTATGGACAGTATGTGAATGGTGTGTATAGACAGTATGTTCAGTATGTGAATGGTGTGTATGTTCAGTATGTGAATGGTGTGTATAGACAGTATGTGAATGGTGTGTATAGACAGTATGTGAATGGTGTGTATAGACAGTATGTTCATTATGTGAATGGTGTGTATAGACTGTATGTGAATGGTGTGTATAGACTGTATGTGAATGGTGTGTATAGACAGTATGGACAGTATGTGAATGGTGTGTATAGACAGTATGTGAATGGTGTGTATAGACAGTATGTGAATGGTGTGTATAGACAGTATGTTCATTATGTGAATGGTGTGTATAGACTGTATGTGAATGGTGTGTATAGACTGTATGTGAATGGTGTGTATAGACAGTATGGAAAGTATGTGAATGGTGTGTATAGACAGTATGGAAAGTATGTGAATGGTGTGTATGGACAGTATGGACAGTATAGACAGTATGGACAGTATGTGAATGGTGTGTATGGACAGTATGTGAATGGTGTGTATAGACAGTATGGAAAGTATGTGAATGGTGTGTATGGACAGTAGGGAAAGTATGTGAATGGTGTGTATG
This sequence comes from Salmo salar, assembly GCF_965601325.2. Classification (NCBI taxonomy): domain Eukaryota; kingdom Metazoa; phylum Chordata; class Actinopteri; order Salmoniformes; family Salmonidae; genus Salmo; species Salmo salar. The sequence continues at coordinate 21,062,013 of NC_138296.1, read as the reverse complement.
GACAGTAGGGACAGTATGTGAATGGTGTGTATAGACAGTATGTACAGTATGTGAATGGTGTGTATAGACAGTGTGTGAATGGTGTGTATAGACAGTATGGACAGTATGTGAATGGTGTGTATAGACAGTATGTGAATGGTGTGTATAGACAGTATGGACAGTATGTGAATGGTGTGTATAGACAGTATGGACAGTATGTGAATGGTGTGTATGTTCAGTATGTGAATGGTGTGTATAGACAGTATGTGAATGGTGTGTATAGACAGTATGTGAATGGTGTGTATAGACAGTATGTGAATGGTGTGTATAGACAGTATGTTCAGTATGTGAATGGTGTGTATAGACAGTATGTTCAGTATGTGAATGGTGTGTATGGACAGTATGTTCAGTATGTGAATGGTGTGTATAGACAGTATGGACAGTACGTGAATGATGTGTATAGACAGTATGGACAGTACGTGAATGGTGTGTATAGACAGTATGGAAAGTATGTGAATGGTGTGTATAGACAGTATGTTCAGTATGTGAATGGTGTGTATAGACAGTATGGACAGTATGTGAATGGTGTGTATAGACAGTATGTGAATGGTGTGTATAGACAGTATGTTCAGTATGTCAATGGTGTGTATAGACAGTATATGAATGGTGTGTATAGACAGTATGGACAGTATGTGAATGGTGTGTATAGACAGTATGGACAGTATGTGAATGGTGTGTATAGACAGTATGTTCAGTATGTGAATGGTGTGTATAGACAGTATAGACAGTATGTGAATGGTGTGTATAGACAGTATAGACAGTATGTGAATGGTGTGTATAGACAGTATAGACAGTATGTGAATGGTGTGTATAGACAGTATAGACAGTATGTGAATGGTGTGTATAGACAGTATGGACAGTATGTGAATGGTGTGTAGACAGTATAGACAGTATGTGAATAGAAAAGGTGTGTACAGCAGTAGTTATATAGGATGATCCATGACTAGAATACAGTATATACATATAAAGTGGGTGAAACAGTATGTAAACATTATTACAGTGACCAGTGTTCAATGACTATGAACTACTGTTTGTCTATTGTTTCCCCTCAGTCCTTCCCATTTACAGCAGTACTAGCTGCTAACCCCAATCTCCTGCATCCCAGCCTCCTGCATCCCAGCCCAGGTCAGACTACACGGCCATATAGTAGTGGCCCTTGTGGACAAATATCTCCTTCATGACCTGAAGACTATAGAGTTCAGGGTTCAGCTTAACACTGTGGCGCCTTCCTGCTCCCCAACAAGCCATCAAATCCTCACTCCTCAACCCCCTACCACCTCAAAGGAAGAGCCATCAGTGAGAGAGAGAGAGAGAAAGAAAAAGGGAGAGAAAGGGGGAGAGAAAGAGTTCTCACACAGAGAGGCGTCTACGTCAGTTTGCCTTTTTACGCCACATTGGCGTGTGACAGATGGTGCTCGGGTCAAGCAGAGTGGTCTCCAAGGCTTGGGGTCAGCGTGTATGGGTCAGTTGTAAACTTAGTAAAGAGGCCAGGGGGCTAGTAGCTGTTTAAACTGACTGACCTGGGAACAGGGGCAAACCAGCCTTCTAGGACCAGAGCCAGTCTCTCAAGAATAGTCACAATCTAAATCGGATCCAGAGTCAGAAAACCAAGTGTATCAGTTGTAACTTGAGCACAGAGAGGCTAGTGTTGTACTCTATAGTAGCTGTCCCTAACTGACCTCAGACCTGCGTGTTAGCATTCTAATCTAATTGTGTTCAATATCTAGTAATTCTATGTCCCTGACTGACATACAGTGTACGACTGGAGCAGGACAGTGTTGTACATTTGAGTCATTTAGCAGACACTCTTATCCTGAGCCACTTACAGTAGTGAGTGCATACATTTGATCTCGTACTGGTCCCCCGTGGGAATCGAACCCACAACCCTGGTGTGGCAAGCACCATGCTCTACCAATTGAGCTACAGGGGACTCCATAACCAGAGAGTCTCTATCTGAAGAAAAGTTACAGTTTAAATCTGATCCAGAATCAGATTTTTTCACTAGACAGAGACAGGTGTTAGGGTATGGGATCAAACGTTAGTTCAAAACCCATCACAAAGGAAAGGAGGATACAGACCTATCCATTGTTCTGGTCTCTGCACACTTTGTATGAATGAGATATTTTTGTATGGTAAAGATCAGACGCGCAATGGGCTAGTCTCTCACCACGTGTCTGTATAAAGAGCTGTGATTGGATAATCAGCCAATTGACCACAGGGATGGTAGGTGTGTAACAGAGGGCTGCTTTGTGTCCATGTGAGTGGGTTGTGACCTCACGGACATTATTAGTCAGAAAGTTCAAGGGTCACAGGGCTGGGTCACCTCATCAGTGCTGACTGAGGGAGGCGACGGCAGCTATGTGTCAATACCTATACGATCTACAAAGAGCAAGACAGAGAGTTAGTGTGTGTGTGAATCTCATCCAAAGGGATCTTGTCGGGCATCTAGAATCCCTTCCTCTGCAGTATGTTTAGAGAAAGATAGGAGAGGAAATAGACAACATTTCCTTTAGGGTTTAAACTGAACCTCAGACCTTAAAGCTCAGAGGAGGTATAGACATCTGTTAACACAGACTATTGTCTGGCCTGGCCATCGTCTGCCTCTCTTCTCCTCTCCCGGCCTCGCTCCCTGGGAATGTAGCAGCCAAGGCAGCTCTGGAGCGCGGAGGATTTAGCCTGGGTCGCATGAGTTGTACAGACACACTTTGGAGGTTTTGGGTTTGGAAATGCCCTGGAGGAGTGCAGAAAGTGCACCTGTTGTGGCGGTGGGGCCGGTAGGTGGGCAGGAGGCTCAGGTGTGTGTGTTTCTGTCTCTGCGTGTGTGTGTGTGTGTGTTTCTGTCTCTGCATGTGTGTGTGTGTGTGCCTGTGTCAAACAGGCTGTTATCTGTCTGTCTCGGTGGAAGGTTACACAAAGGACACAGTCGCTTTAGCAGCAGTGGAAACAGCCAATCTGACTCTGACCCCTGACCTCTAGGAATAGTAATCTGGCTCATTGCTCTCAAGTCTTTGTTTTCCTGGCAGGTGATGATTATCTAATGAGATGTATTAGTTAGGCCAGGGTTTCCCAAACCTCTCCTCAAGCACCCCTAGCCATTCCATCTATTTCATGTGTTTCAGTATAAGCACATCTGATTGGTCAACCAATCACCAAGCACTTCACGAGTTGATTCAGGTGTGCTAGTTCTTCGAATACATCCAATCAGTGGAAATGTTGAGGGTTTAGGAAACACTTCATTAGGAAGAAGAGATGAATGACTATGAAAGGTTTCACCAACTGCAATGCTATGAGGAGCCATTGCAGAAACCAATGTGTTGCAGATGCTCTCTCAACCATTGTGTGTTTACTGGTGTGTAGCCATCTCTGGTGGTGCTGGTGACCAGTGTTTACTGGTGTGTAGCCATCTCTGGTGGTGCTGGTGACCAGTGTTTACTGGTGTGTAGCTAGCCATCTCTGGTGGTGCTGGTGACCAGTGTTTACTGGTGTGTAGCCATCTCTGGTGGTGCTGGTGACCAGTGTTTACTGGTGTGTAGCCATCTCTGGTGGTGCTGGTGACCAGTGTTTACTGGTGTGTAGCCATCTCTGGTGGTGCTGGTGACCAGTGTTTACTGGTGTGTAGCCATCTCTGGTGGTGCTGGTGACCAGTGTTTACTGGTGTGTAGCTAGCCATCTCTGGTGGTGCTGGTGACCAGTGTTTACTGGTGTGTAGCCATCTCTGGTGGTGCTGGTGACCAGTGTTTACTGGTGTGTAGCTAGCCATCTCTGGTGGTGCTGGTGACCAGTGTTTACTGGTGTGTAGCCATCTCTGGTGGTGCTGGTGACCAGTGTTTACTGGTGTGTAGCCATCTCTGGTGGTGCTGGTGACCAGTGTTTACTGGTGTGTAGCCATCTCTGGTGGTGCTGGTGACCAGTGTTTACTGGTGTGTAGCCATCTCTGGTGGTGCTGGTGACCAGTGTTTACTGGTGTGTAGCCATCTCTGGTGGTGCTGGTGAACAGTGTTTACTGGCGAGCCAGAGACTAACCCAGTTAGGGAGTCTGAAGGAACACACAATGCTGAGTTCCTAGGGAGAGAGATAGTATGCTGAGTTACTAGGGAGAGAGATAGTATGCTGAGTTACTAGGGAGAGAGATAGTATGCTGAGTTACTAGGGAGAGAGATAGTATGCTGAGTTACTAGGGAGAGAGATAGTATGCTGAGTTACTAGGGAGAGAGATAGTATGCTGAGTTACTAGGGAGAGAGATAGTATGCTGAGTTCCTAGGGAGAGAGATAGTATGCTGAGTTCCTAGGGAGAGAGATAGTATGCTGAGTTACTAGGGAGAGAGATAGTATGCTGAGTTCCTAGGGAGAGAGATAGTATGCTGAGTTCCTAGGGAGAGAGATAGTATGCTGAGTTCCTAGGGAGAGAGATAGTATGCTGAGTTACTAGGGAGAGAGATAGTATGCTGAGTTACTAGGGAGAGAGATAGTATGCTGAGTTCCTAGGGAGAGAGATAGTATGCTGAGTTACTAGGGAGAGAGATAGTATGCTGAGTTACTAGGGAGAGAGATAGTATGCTGAGTTACTAGGGAGAGAGATAGTATGCTGAGTTCCTAGGGAGAGAGATAGTATGCTGAGTTCCTAGGGAGAGAGATAGTATGCTGAGTTCCTAGGGAGAGAGATAGTATGCTGAGTTACTAGGGAGAGAGATAGTATGCTGAGTGCCTAGCTACTAGAGTGCTTTTATGCTGGGACCTTGTCTTCTAATGGAACAATGCTAGTAGTCTAAAGCATTAATTACAGTCTGATCTCCACTACTACAGAGCAGAGATCAGTCCTCCAGGGTATAACACTGTTACCCCTGTTAGATTCACTGCAGCAGTGCAGCAGTGCAGCATCCCACTAGCATTGGGCTCAAGCAGTTTCTATGGATTTACTGCAGTGTACAGCACTAGGGACGTGTATACATAACAATCAGAAAATATCACCTCAGCAGCCATGGAACACTGGTGTTGAGGTCTATCTGCCCCCTGTGACCCCCTCCTCTTACCCCATCCCCCTAGCTGCTGTCCTGTGAGATGAAACAGGAGCACCCCCACGCACCACCCATCCTAACTCCACTGTCAGTGCCCCCCTCCCCTGACCACAGCTGGACCCTGTTACCCACAATGCACCGAGTAAGGGTCGTCCCTCAACATGACAGCGCCATCCCATAAACCAGGGCCCCCCTAGACAGGACGGAGAGCAGCAAATGATAAATGGGTAAAAGGAGGAAAGGGGATTATTGAGAGAAAATGGAGGGAGTAAAGTAGAACGGAAGAAAAGAGAGTAGAGTTCTGGGGGAGTTTCTGAATTCTTACGGGACAATCCACGAAGACACTTATTGTTGGTGCCCCTGGATAGTTTGGTAAACTGAAAATCCACCTTTAAGTGTGGTGCACAGTTAATGAAAACATGTAGCTAGGTTAGTGAAGTATACAGTCAATGAAAACATGTAGCTAGGTTAGTGAAGTATACAGTCAATGAAAACATGGAGCTAGGTTAGTGAAGTATGAAGTTAATGAAAGCATGTAGCTAGGTTAGTGAAGTATACAGTTAATGAAAACATGTAGCTAGGTTAGTGAAGTATACAGTTACTGAAAACATGTAGCTAGGTTAGTGAAGTATACAGTCAATGAAAACATGGAGCTAGGTTAGTGAAGTATGAAGTTAATGAAAACATGTAGCTAGGTTAGTGAAGTATACAGTTAATGAAAACATGTAGCTAGGTTAGTGAAGTATACAGTTACTGAAAACATGGAGCTAGGTTAGTGAAGTATACAGTTACTGAAAACATGTAGCTAGGTTAGTGAAGTATACAGTCAATGAAAACATGGAGCTAGGTTAGTGAAGTATACAGTCAATGAAAACATGGAGCTAGGTTAGTGAAGTATGAAGTTAATGAAAACATGTAGCTAGGTTAGTGAAGTATACAGTTACTGAAAACATGTAGCTAGGTTAGTGAAGTATACAGTCAATGAAAACATGGAGCTAGGTTAGTGAAGTATGAAGTTAATGAAAACATGTAGCTAGGTTAGTGAAGTATACAGTTAATGAAAACATGTAGCTAGGTTAGTGAAGTATACAGTTACTGAAAACATGGAGCTAGGTTAGTGAAGTATACAGTTACTGAAAACATGTAGCTAGGTTAGTGAAGTATACAGTCAATGAAAACATGTAGCTAGGTTAGTGAAGTATGAAGTAAATGAGAACATGTAGCTAGGTTAGTGAAGTATGAAGTTAATGAAAACATGTAGCTAGGTTAGTGGAGTATACAGTTAATGAAAACATGTAGCTAGGTTAGTGAAGTATACAGTCAATGAAAACATGTAGCTAGGTTAGTGGAGTATACAGTTAATGAAAACATGTAGCTAGGTTAGTGAAGTATACAGTTAATGAAAACATGTAGCTAGGTTAGTGAAGTATACAGTTAATGAAAACATGTAGCTAGGTTAGTGGAGTATACAGTCAATGAAAACATGTAGCTAGGTTAGTGAAGTATACAGTTAATGAAAACATGGAGCTAGGTTAGTGAAGTATGCAGTATAATAATGTCAGCTATGCTAACGACAGTGTTGTGCAACGTGTGTAATGCGATGCAGAGTATTTTGTACTTGTGTAAGAAATGTGCTGAAGTATTTATGATGTTGTGCACCGTTGGCCACACTTGTTTAACTTGCCGTTGAATCTATAAGGGTTGAGGAGGGAGGGAGGGAGGGAGCAGGGAAGTGTTGATGGAGAGAAGGAGGTAGAGACTAATATGAAAGAGATGGGGGAGGAAGAGAAAGAAATTGAAGAACTTGTTTTCCCTCTTCTGCAATACGATCAAGGCTTTCGGTGACCATGCCAAGTACACTTGCAGCTTGTTATCCAGTGAATGATAATAACAAATGTAAATTATAAACTGCTTTTCTCTCCCAAGGTGCTATGCAACCTAGTAGTAAGCAGAGATGGATCTTGACATCGGTGAAAGCACAGTTGGCGAAGAATCTTCAGTCTGACACAAATAACTTTCTGTCCGTTCTGACTTTACTGGAACAAGCCTTAGAGAGAGTTCAGTCAAAGATGAATCAGGCAATATAGAGAATAGAGAGAAGAAAAGCAAGGAGGGGTAATGATTTTACGACATCTGTCAGGGACAATGAACCTTTGGCAGCCACAGTATCTTTGTAGTGGTGTGAAGCGGGGGTTACGGCGGCAATACCGTGAAACGAACTTTGCAAGCTGCTGCACAGAACTCTCTCTCTGGTATATTTCAGGCCCACCACAAGAAAAGGGCCTGCTCAGGCCACATCCCAACATGCTATCCCAGCTCTCACTACCAGCCTGATGGATGGCAGGAGATTTTATTCCTTCAAACGGGCGCTTAACGAATGTCAGGTCTGTTCGCCTCCACATCCTTCCTTTCTCACTAGGCTCTGATGTTTAATCTTCCTCTCTCTCTCTCTCTCTCCCTGCTCTTTCTCTCATTGACCCCCGTTGTCTGAGATTGATGGTTTTGACCGGGACTGCCCCCTGCTAGGACAGCGTGAGGGCCGTACCATTAGTGAACCGCAGCCAGGGGAATGAGGGAAAGATGACACAGTGTTAAGATCTTAGAAGTGACGGGGGATCAAGTTACCGCTCTGTGGGGGGGATCAAGTTACCGCTCTGTGGGGGGGATCAAGTTACCGCTCTGTGGGGGGGATCAAGTTACCGCTCTTGGGGGGATCAAGTTACCGCTCTGTGGGGGGGATCAAGGGGAGATAGATGTAATTTAGTTGATGTCTGCACACGCACACAAAGCTTCACAATACAGCCTCTCCACATGGCCCTGGCTCCTGTCCTTTCGCTGGAGTTAAGGGCTCTTGACATTGGGCCCTGGGCCTGGGAGGCCCTGTGAAGCTATAATTGCTGAGGCTTCACGACTCTCTCTCATGCAGGCTCGACCTTTAAACCCATGTCAGCCTCCACTTGACTGACTAGTGACAGGACCGACCCTTCTTTCTGTTTCTCCCTGCTTGTTGGACCTTTGTTTTCTATCCCTCTCTCCTTTTGGTTCCCCCTGTTTTCTTGCTTTTACCTCTATGTCTTGAGAAGAAAAAGAGGGACAGAGAGTGAGAGAGCAGGGAGAGAGAGAGAAAGTCCTTTCATTTCTCCGTTCCTCTTCTGTTTATTTACATTTTCAGCACTCAGCCACATGTTTTTCTTGCACAGTGTTACGCAGAGATGTTGCCATGCATACTCTCCTCTACCACAGCCTAGCTAGGCTAGCTCCTGGCCTGAAGCACCGGCAGCGCCGCACATTCATCTGCTTTTTATAATACATACGGTCCAATTCAAACCCAGAGAGCACAGATGTTACAACTCTAGTTGTGTAATGAGAGTAGGAACAAAGAAAGCCCTACTCCCATAGAGATACATATTGTTATGTACTGTATGTCCTCTCTAGTGTTCTGTGTCATTCTGTGCTTACTCCATCCACACATATAGTCAGTCAAGTCCCTAGTCAGTTGAGATTTTCCCCGTTTTTCTTGGGAAATATAAAGCTTTCCTAAAGGGGAAACGTCCTCTTAATCTAATGTTGCAAGAGCCGAGTGTGTGTTTGTAGACAGATGAGACTCGGAGGAAGCTTCCTTTCAAACTCAGCTGCTGCACAGGAATGTTTCAAGTTTAAACAGAGAGGAGGCAAAGAGCGGTGGAGACAGCAGAGAGGAAATGACAAGCCCTAGGAGGAGAGAAGCTGATGCTCAACGGCTGCATTCCTCCCAGGATGATAGCAGACCTGGGTTCAACCACTGTCCGAAATCTTCCAAATACTTTTCTCTAGTATTTGAAATACTATTTGAACCCAGGTGTGGAACAGACATGACTGTGTGTCAGGTGGTGGAGTCTGTATTCTATACATTTCTAATCGCACCGTTCTGAACGTTTCACCTTTTATTTCACCTTTATTTAACCAGGTAGGCTAGTTGAGAACAAGTTCTCATTTACAACTGTGACCTGGCCAAGATAAAGCAAAGCAGTGCGACACAAACAACAACACAGTTACACAATAAATAGGCCATGGTGGCGAAGTAATTACAATATAGCAATTAAACACTGGAATGGTAGGATGTGCAGAAGATGAGTGTGCAAGTAGAGATACTGGGGTGCAAAGGAGCAAGATAAATAAATACAATATGGGGATGAGGTAGGTAGACAGATGGGCTGTTTACAGATGGGCTATGTACAGGTGCAGTGATCTGTGAGCTGCTCTGACAGCTGGTGCTTAAAGTTAGTGAGGGAGATATGAGTCTCCAGCTTCAGTGATTTTTGCAATTCGTTCCAGTCAGTCATTGGCAGCAGAGAACTGGAAGGAAAGGCGGCAAAGGAGGAATTGGCTTTTGGGGTGACCAGTGAGATATACCAGCCGGAGCGCATGCTACGAGTGGGTGCTGCTATGGTGACCAGTGAGCTGAGATAAGGCGGGGCTTTACTGAGCAAAGACCTATAGATGACCTGGAGCCAGTGGGTTTGGCGACGAGTATGAAGCGAGGGCCAGACAACGAGAGCATACAGGTCGCAGTGGTGGGTAGTATATTAGGTTTTGGTGACAAAACGGATGGCACTGTGATAGATTACATCCAATTTGCTGAGTAGAGTGTTGGAGGCTATTTTGTAAATGACATCGCCCAAGTCAAGGATCGGTAGGATAGTCAGTTTTACGAGGGTATGTTTAGCAGCATGAGTGAAAGAGGCTTTGTTGCGAAATAGGAAGCCGATTCTAGATTTAACTTTGGATTGGAGATGCTTAATGTGAGTCTGGAAGGAGAGTTTACAGTCTAACCAGACACCTATGTATTTGTAGTTGTCCACATATTCTAAGTCAGAAACAAAACCTCACTGAATACACCCCATCTGTCTGTCTGTCTGTCTGTCTGTCTGTCTGTCTGTCTGTCTGTCTGTCTGTCTGTCTGTCTGTCTGTCTGTCTGTCTGTCTGTCTGTCTGTCTGTCTGTCTGTCTGTCTGTCTATTTCCTCTCTGCCTGCCCCGGCCTCATGGCTCCCTCTCTGCCTGCCCCGGCCTCATGGCTCCCTCTCTGCCTGCCCCGGCCTCATGGCTCCCTCTGGGCTATCAGATTCTCTGGACCCTGGTCAGAATGAGGCACAGTAAAATAAACATAGACCCCAGAGAGCAAGAATCACAACATTGGGTTTCTTTGGAAAATATTCCAAACTTCATCTACATAGCTCCCCTCCTTACGTCTCTCTCGCTTTCTTTCATGTCCTCCCCTCTCTCTCCACCTCTCCCGACACTCATACCTCCATCTATACTGCATGTCCTCCCCTCTCTCTCCTCCTCTCCCGACACTCATACCTCCATCTATACTGCATGTCCTCCCCTCTCTCTCCTCCTCTCCCGACACTCATACCTCCATCTATACTGCATGTCCTCCCCTCTCTCTCCTCCTCTCCCGACACTCATACCTCCATCTATACTGCATGTCCTCCCCTCTCTCTCCTCCTCTCCTGACACTCATACCTCCATCTATACTGCATGTCCTCCCCTCTCTCTCCTCCTCTCCCGACACTCATACCTCCATCTATACTGCATGTCCTCCCCTCTCTCTCCTCCTCTCCCGACACTCATACCTCCATCTATACTGCATGTCCTCCCCTCTCTCTCCTCCTCTCCTGACAGTCATACATCCATCTATACTGCATGTCCTCCCCTCTCTCTCCTCCTCTCCCGACACTCATACCTCCATCTATACTGCATGTCCTCCCCTCTCTCTCCTCCTCTCCCGACACTCATACCTCCATCTATACTGCATGTCCTCCCCTCTCTCTCCTCCTCTCCTGACAGTCATACCTCCATCTATACTGCATGTCCTCCCCTCTCTCTCATCCTCTCCCGACACTCATACCTCCATCTATACTGCATGTCCTCCCCTCTCTCTCCTCCTCTCCCGACAGTCATACCTCCATCTATACTGCATGTCCTCCCCTCTCTCTCCTCCTCTCCCGACACTCATACCTCCATCTATACTGCATGTCCTCCCCTCTCTCTCCTCCTCTCCCGACACTCATACCTCCATCTATACTGCATGTCCTCCCCTCTCTCTCCTCCTCTCCCGACACTCATACCTCCATCTATACTGCATGTCCTCCCCTCTCTCTCCTCCTCTCCCGACACTCATACCTCCATCTATACTGCATGTCCTCCCCTCTCTCTCATCCTCTCCCGACACTCATACCTCCATCTATACTGCATGTCCTCCCCTCTCTCTCCTCCTCTCCCGACACTCATACCTCCATCTATACTGCATGTCCTCCCCTCTCTCTCCTCCTCTCCTGACACTCATACCTCCATCTATACTGCATGTCCTCCCCTCTCTCTCCTCCTCTCCTGACAGTCATACCTCCATCTATACTGCATGTCCTCCCCTCTCTCTCCTCCTCTCCCGACACTCATACCTCCATCTATACTGCATGGCTCCCTTGATCTTGTGTATTCTGGCCCTGCTCCCCTACACCCGTCCCCCGTCTCTTGCCTGTATCCTCCAGCGCCTGATTGGCTACCTCTGTTCAGAGAAAGGTGTGATTGGCTGATGTTTGTTCTATACCGCTTCAGACGCATACCACACAAATGCATACTGCTGTATGTGTCTACGTTGTGACAGACCTCTGTTCAAATAGTATTTTTTTCTTTTAAATACTTTGGGTGCTCGATTGAGTCTGCCTGGAGTGCCAGATAATCGGGGATTGCACTTTAGGGACTATTCCATTGGTTCCATTGCGCCAGGCAAGCTTGCAAAATGTCTGTTTTACCATCCTCCAACTGTTGCTAGTTTCCCTTTCCCCAGCCTTCATCCCCTGTTATTCTTTCCCAATCCCTTTTTCTCTTTTCTCTACACACAGCACAGCAGATCCATCCAGCCACACAGCACAGCAGATCCATTCAGCCACACAGCACAGCAGATCCATCCAGCCACACAGCACAGCATATCCATCCAGCCACACAGCACAGCAGATCCATCCAGCCACACAGCACAGCAGATCCATCCAGCCACACAGCACAGCAGATCCATCCAGCCACACAGCACAGCATATCCATCCAGCCACACAGCACAGCATATCCATCCAGCCACACAGCACAGCAGATCCATCCAGCCACACAGCACAGCATATCCATCCAGCCACACAGCACAGCAGATCCATCCAGCCACACAGCACAGCAGATCCATCCAGCCACACAGCACAGCAGATCCATCCAGCCACACAGCACAGCATATCCATCCAGCCACACAGCACAGCATATCCATCCAGCCACACAGCACAGCAGATCCATCCAGCCACACAGCACAGCAGATCCATCCAGCCACACAGCACAGCATATCCATCCAGCCACACAGCACAGCATATCCATCCAGCCACACAGCACAGCAGATCCATCCAGCCACACAGCACAGCATATCCATCCAGCCACACAGCACAGCAGATCCATCCAGCCACACAGCACAGCAGATCCATCCAGCCACACAGCACAGCAGATCCATCCAGCCACACAGCACAGCAGATCCATCCAGCCACACAGCACAGCAGATCCATCCAGCCACACAGCACAGCAGATCCATCCAGCCACACAGCACAGCAGATCCATCCAGCCACACAGCACAGCAGATCCATCCAGCCACACAGCACAGCATATCCATCCAGCCACACAGCACAGCATATCCATCCAGCCACACAGCACAGCATATCCATCCAGCCACACAGCACAGCAGATCCATTCAGCCACACAGCACAGCATATCCATCCAGCCACATAGCACAGCAGATCCATCCAGCCACATAGCACAGCATATCCATCCAGCCACATAGCACAGCATATCCATCCAGCACAGCATATCCATCCAGCACAGCATATCCATCCAGCCACATAGCACAGCATATCCATCCAGCCACACAGCACAGCATATCCATCCAGCCACACAGCACAGCATATCCATAAAGCCAGACAGCATGACTATTATAGGCTGTATATCATGAGAAGAGTCCGGGTTCATGTCTCTCTGTTGACTATTATAGGCTGTATATCATGAGAAGAGCCCGGGTTCATGTCTCTCTGTTGACTATTATAGGCTGTATATCATGAGAAGAGCCCGGGTTCATGTCTCTCTGTTGACTATTATAGGCTGTATATCATGAGAAGAGTCCTGGTTCATGTCTCTCTGTTGACTATTATAGGCTGTATATCATGAGAAGAGCCCGGGTTCATGTCTCTCTGTTGACTATTATAGGCTGTATATCATGAGAAGAGCCCGGGCGCCCGGCTTGGCGATCGGGGTCCGGGTCTGCTCCGTTGACTATTATAGGCTGTATATCATGAGAAGAGCCCGGGTCGCCCGGCGGCTGTCATGGGGTCCGGGTCTGCTCCGTTGACTATTATAGGCTGTATATCATGAGAAGAGCCCGGGTTCATGTCTCTCTGTTGACTTTATGGCTGAACCGAAGGAAAAACTCAAGCCACGTTTTAGAAACTTCAGCAAAGTCACACATAAGCCGAATGAAGTCATAGTTAAGAACCTGCTAGTAGAAAACTCTATTTAATTTAGAATAACTTTATTTTCCTGTGAGGGAAGTTCTATACACATGTAATGTTGAAGTGCAGTTCAGACGGACCACCAGTTAGTTACATGAGCAGAAATCCATTACAATCCACTGAATTCCATTATCAGTCCATTATAATGTATTCCCCCAGGTGTTGTGTTTAAACCCATGGGATAACTGCGACCCCTCACCCCTACTACCCATTACACTGTGGTCACATGGCAGACTGTACCTCCATCAGATGCTATCTTCACTGTCTGAACAAGATTTTCCAGAAACAATTACTAGGCCTATACCTAATGCTGACTGGGTCCAACACAGTACTTTTTGCATTGTTCGCAAAAAGAAAAGCTAAGTTAGTACTTTTTGCACTGTTGGCAGAAGTTAAGAGGTATTTCTCACAGAGTTAGCAGGTGTTGGCTGTCGATAGTTGTTAGTGAGTTAGCTGCTGGCTACTTTGTTAACCTGACCCAATGGCACAATACTAAAGCTACTTTATTGGTATTTGGCTGTAGAACAATACATCTCTGCCCAGCCTTGGCTTTAACATGTAATGACTTGGAACAATAGGAATGTGTAGCTCAGGGAAAGCATCCAAGATATTACCACTACACCTCTCTTCTTTAACGTCATCCGGTTTCAAGGAACTACAGAGGAAAAAAACTTTTTCATATCAAGTGTTATGATTTCCAGGAAGAGTGGAAAGAGAAAAGAGAGGTATGCTGAAAGAGGAGGAAAATACATACCACAGTGGTGGCGTGATGTTAAGGGATGATACTGGGCTAGAAATTAACTTTGATGGCCTTTGTGTGTCCCCCCCACCTTCCTCTTTCCCCTGCCTCCCAGCTCTTACATCTCCTCTCCTACTCTTGACATTCGAGGCCGTGTTTTTCAGTAAAGAAAATGTACAAGCGAAATAAAGAACTGTAAACGAGAACAGGGAAACTCCAGAGGGGAAAAACAGATCGCAGATATGCAGTGCAAGTGTACTCGGTGGCTCCGTTTCAACCGTAATATCTACTTGGCACAAGCCCTGTGCAGTTTTGGTAGTTTTATACGGCCGCAACTAAAACCGGCTTTTGGAGGAAAAGATCGCATGGCTGCCAGTGAATTAATGAAACGCTAGCCGCAAGAATGTAAAAAACCTGCTCTGTTTCCTTCTGCAAAGTTCATCATATGTCATGTCCATCATCAGTGGGGCTCAGTGGTTATAACAGTGTTATTACACACAGGCGCATACAGCTTGTGTTGCTGCTGAGAGTAGGAGCTGGAACGAGAGAGAACAGAGATAGAGTGAGGGATAAAGGTGAAGATGATGATGGTTCATTCATCGTTAGAGAGACAAGGAAGCAGAGCCAACTTTTCGGACAGATAAACGTGGATAAAAGATTTCCAGACTCTGGCAACAACGTGGCAATGGCACACAACCAAACAACCAGATTATTCTTCAATGTGACGCAGAAGCAACTAGACTAAGTGGAATAAATTCAATCAGTAATTAACTAGAACAGCGTGATCAGCTATAAGATAATGACTTGTGTGGGCAGGCGGCTACAGTATGACCTAATGCAGGACGTGATAATGTGTCTCTCTGCAGGCAAAAGACTCATATATCAAAGAGTTAGCAGAGAGAGAGAGGACCTTGAGAATGACTGGCAATGTTAGGAAAAAGTGGAAGGGTAAGGGCGGAAGTTACCGTAACCATGGTGGCACTATCTCTGTAGCTCAGGGTTGTGTTTTCAGATGGGAGAGTGTGATCTCTGCCTCACAATGTTGCTACAAGGTTGCAGCAAAGTTGTGCATTGGCTGAACGGGTGGGTCAGTGCTACAAGTGAGTAAAGACAGACAGCGAGGCAGAAAGGAAGAGAGAGATAGAAAGGAAAATGAATATGGGAAAGTTTCAGTCATTGTCTAGGACATTTTTAGTGTTGTACCCTTTCAACCCCTCAAGCAACTCAGAACAGAGTGTTCTCTGGGAGTATTATGGGTACATTTGTCAGGACAAACCCTACTATACAAGAACAATCCAGGTAGTACCCCAAACAGTAACCAGTACCATTAAAACAGCGCTTAGGAAACTCCCTTAAGTGAACAAATACAACCTGAAGGTGTCTACAACTTCCACTCACACAGCGAGCAACCCCCCCCCCCCCTACGATCAACTTAAATCATTTAACAAATTCTAAATGTTGAAACCTGCTTTCCAAATAAAAGCAGAGTTAAAGAGAAAGTGAAAACACTGCAGGTGGAAAAGGAATAGTTGAATATAAATCAGATGATTGTGTCTGCGTGGCTCATGTTTAAAGGGAGAGAAAATAATGGCCACCGTTGCAGTCTCCCTGCTGTGTACAATAAAACTAAGCTTATTTCACCCCAACATGAACTTCGGATATTAAATCCCCCACACTGTCCTTATAAGCCCAGAAAGCGAGAGAGAGTAAGGTAGGGAGGGAGAGAAAGAGAAAAGTAGGGAGAGAGAGAGAGAGAAGGGGAGGACAGAAGGAAGGAAGATTGAAAATCTTTATTTTACTCTCTCCTCGCTCAAGGCCACTAACCCGTGCGATTAATCCTCAGAACGAAGGATGATAAACGTCTTCAATGACTCACTTGAGCGACTCGTCTTCCCTTTATATGCCATCCATTCCCCCCTCTTTCTTTCCTCCCTTCTCTCACTCTCTTTCAACTCAAGTCTAAGTTATGTGATCTTACAGGTGTTCTGTCTCGGGCCTGAATATGCTGGGTCTCAAGTGAATCAGGGGTGTAAATTACTTCACATGCCCATCTGACACTATCCTCCCTTTGGATACAAAAGCGCCTCTCTCAGCATCTCTGAGTTTCTACTGTATTTCTCAGACGTGTTTAGTAAGGAGCGTTGGCCAAAGTTCTGAGTAATGACAATATTGTAATTTTAGGTTATTTATACTGAGTGTTTGTCAGGAAAGCAGCTCCAGGATATCGATAAGGACAAGTTTAGAGCAGTGCAAGCTAAATCACACACAGATGCATGTGCACACATGCACTATATCGTATATCACATAATTACAGTCACAAACAGAGACTTGGTACAGTTGTAAAAGTGGAGAAATGAGAGGGAAACAAGGAGCTGTTTGTACTAACAGCAGGTATAAAACCGTTAACAGCAGGTATAAAAGAGCTTCCAGCAGGTATAAAAACAGTTAACAGCAGGTATAAAACAGCTTACAGCAGGTATAAAACCGTTAACAGCAGGTATAAAACAGTTAACAGCAGGTATAAAACAGATAACAGCAGGTATAAAACAGCTTACAGCAGGTATAAAACCGTTAACAGCAGGTATAAAACAGTTAACAGCAGGTATAAAACAGTTAACAGCAGGTATAAAACAGATAACAGCAGGTATAAAACAGCTTACAGCAGGTATAAAACCGTTAACAGCAGGTATAAAACAGTTAACAGCAGGTATAAAACAGCTAACAGCAGGTATAAAACAGCTTACAGCAGGTATAAAACCGTTAACAGCAGGTATAAAACAGTTAACAGCAGGTATAAAACAGCTAACAGCAGGTATAAAACAGCAAACAGCAGGTATAAAACAGCAAACAGCAGGTATAAAACAGCAAACAGCAGGTATAAAACCGTTAACAGCAGGTATAAAACCGTTAACAGCAGGTATAAAACAGCAAACAGCAGGTATAAAACAGTTAACAGCAGGTATAAAACAGATAACAGCAGGTATAAAACAGCAGGTATAAAACAGTTAACAGCAGGTATAAAACAGCAAACAGCAGGTATAAAACAGCAAACAGCAGGTATAAAACAGATAACAGCAGGTATAAAACAGCAGGTATAAAACAGTTAACAGCAGGTATAAAACCGTTAACAGCAGGTATAAAACCGTTAACAGCAGGTATAAAACCGTTAACAGCAAACAGCAGGTATAAAACAGCTAACAGCAGGTATAAAACAGCTAACAGCAGGTATAAAACAGCTAACAGCAGATATAAAATAGCTAACAGCTACTCCATCTTGCCATCTTGATGTAATGTATCACTAGCCACTTTAAACAATGCCGCATTATGTTTTCATACCCTACATTACTCATCTCATATGTATATACTGTACCCTATACCATCTACTGCATCTTGCCTATGCCGTTCTGCCATCACTCATTTATATATTTTTATGTACATATTCGTATTCATTCCTTTACACTTGTGTGTATAAGGTAGTTGTGAAATTGTTAGGTTATATTACTTGTTAGATATTACAGCATGGTCGGAACTAGAAGCACAAGCATTTCGCTACACTTGCATTAACACCTGCTAACCATGTGTATGTGACAAAAACATTTGATTTGATTTTAAGCTTACAGCAGGTATAAAACAGCAGGTATAAAACAGCAAACAGCAGGTATAAAACAGCAGGTATAAAACAGAAAACAGCAGGTATAAAACAGTTAACAGCAGGTATAAAACAGATAACAGCAGGTATAAAACAGCAGGTATAAAACAGCAAACAGCAGGTATAAAACAGCAGGTATAAAACAGAAAACAGCAGGTATAAAACAGAAAACAGCAGGTATAAAACAGTTAACAGCAGGTATAAAACAGATAACAGCAGGTATAAAACAACTAACAGCAGGTATAAAACAGCAGGTATAAAACAGTTAACAGCAGGTATAAAACAGTTAACAGCAGGTATAAAACAGCTAACAGCAGGTATAAAAGGTACAGTGAAATGCTAACACGCTAGCTCCCTCAACAATGCAGTACAATATCCATATCAATAATAATAAAAAAGTTGAATCTAAAATAACAAGTCATAGAGGAAGGTAGTATCCATAGTAATAAAACAGATCTAATAAGATATACAGTATAGATGATGAATGTGTAATGATCAAGTAGAACTGTGTTCCAAATGTAAAGTGGGTAGTGTCTTTACGCAGTTGAATAGAAGTATCAAATCCAACAGCAGTGTTGACTGTGTGTGTGCATGTGTGTGTGGTTGTGTGTGTTGGTGTGTAGTTGTGTGCAAGGGTTGGATGTGTGGAGAGTCAGTGTAAACAGTCTCTAAGGTGCAGGTAAACAGCTAGGGTCAGTTGTTCAACAGTCTGATGGCCTGGTGGTAGAAGCGGTCTCGGAGCCTGTTGGGCCGAGACCCGATACCATATGCCAGATGGTAACAGTCCGTGGCTTGGGTGACTGGAGTTCTTGACAGGCTTCATGGCCTTCCTCAGACATCGTAATCTGAACAATTTGTGTGTGTGTTCGTGTGTGTGTCTGTAACGTGGTTTCACAGGCTAAAGAGTTTGTCGTAAACATGGAGAAAATG
This sequence comes from Salmo salar, assembly GCF_965601325.2. Classification (NCBI taxonomy): domain Eukaryota; kingdom Metazoa; phylum Chordata; class Actinopteri; order Salmoniformes; family Salmonidae; genus Salmo; species Salmo salar. Next base: position 21,043,071 of record NC_138296.1, on the reverse strand, counting down.
GTTAAATGTGCTTCCTGTTCAACCACAGTGTGTGAAGAACTGTAAATGGTAGTGGGTGGGCTGTCCAGACCCTGAGAGAGAGACAGGCACAGAGAGAGAGAGAGACAGGCACAGAGAGAGAGAGAGAGAGAGAGAGAGAGAGAGAGAGAGAGAGAGAGAGAGAGACAGGCACAGAGCGAGAGAGAGAGAGAGCGAGAGAGAGAGAGAGAGAGAGACAGGCACAGAGCGAGAGAGAGAGAGCGAGAGACAGACAGACAGACAGACAGACAGACAGACAGACAGACAGACAGACAGACAGACAGACAGACAGACAGACAGACAGACAGACAGACAGACAGACAGACAGACAGACAGACAGACAGACAGATAAATAAATGTGTTTACCAGTCCACAGCACCAAGTACTACCAGGACCTATAGCAAGGTTTATGTTAATGAAGCAGCTACCAAACCTGCTACCACAGTAACTAACAATCTGTTCTAGGAGAACACCTCAGAAAGGAAAACAACATCCATGATCCACATCCATTCTTCAGTGTCTGATACAATACGATCAAGTTCAAGTCACCTTGGTCAGACTGTGGCTACATTAGATAGATAGAGAGTAGCAAAGGGACATTTCTTTCCCCTGAGTCCAGTGGAAAATGACTCAAAGCCCTGAGGTCACTGCCGTACTACGGCCCATTGTTTGAAGAGCCCTGTGTCAAGAGACCACGTCTTTGATCCTTCATGTGTGCTCAGTCTAGACGACGATAATAACCCCACATATTGTGCTAACCACATGAAAAAAGAGAAACTAATACATCATAAAGATCTATACAGATTTGTGACACATTATACAGATCTGAAGGGTAGTTATAGTTCAGAATTGCTGTATATCTCAATTTAGCACTTCTATACCTCTATGTCCTACACTTCTAGGCTGTCTCTATGTCCTACACTTCTAGGCTGTCTCTATGTCCTACACTTCTAGGTTGTCTCTATGTCCTACACTTCTAGGCTGTCTCTATGTCCTACACCTCTTGGCTGTCTCTATGTCCGACACCTCTAGGTTGCCTTCCTTTCCCATGTCCTTCACAGTTTTCAGCAAGACATGACAAAGATAAGACTTGTCTCTGTCTGTGTATTCTATTACTCAGTGGCACTGCGTTTAAAGCATCTCTTTCTATAGCTGACCTTGTCCTTGATCTGTCATTTCAGGCTGAGAGAGGAGAGAGAGTGACTCCAGTGGCACCATGAAGGCCTTCTTCCTCCCTCCACTGACGCCCTTCCTCCTTCTCCTCTTGCTCCGGCTCCCCGGCAGGACTCTGGCCAGCGACTGTCCCCAGGACTGCACCTGCTCCACCCCAGAATCCATCTTCTGTTTCCAGCGCCGCTCTGCCACCATACCTCACGGCATCCCGGAACCCACCAAGAACCTCTACCTCTTCGCCAACGGCATCGAGACCCTGGCAGAGGAAGACTTTGTGGGGATGGAGAGCCTGGAGATGCTGGATCTGAGTCAGAACAAAGTCACGTTACTGCCCGACCGGGTGTTTGAGCCTCTGACTTCCCTGAGGAACTTGGACCTCTCAGCAAACCAGATCACCCATCTGTCAGAGGAGAGCTTTGCGGGCATGGCCCTACTGGAGAGGCTGTACCTCTACAGCAACCACATCCGGACTATACACCCTGCCGCCTTCCACGGCCTGGAGCAGCTGCTGGAGCTCAAGCTGCAGGGAAACCAGCTCACCTCGCTCCCCGCCCTAGCCATGCCCAGACTGCTGCTGCTGGACCTCCGCTTCAACACCCTCCCATCCCTGGGGTCAGCCGACCTCCAGATGCCCAATCTGGAGTCTCTGAAGTTGGCCGGCCTGGGCCTCGAAAGCCTGAACGAGGACCTGATGGCCAGCCTGGGGAACCTCCACGAACTGGACATCTCTGGCAACGAGCTGGGCTCCTTCCCCCTGGCGCTGAGGGAGGCCCGGGGCCTGATCTACCTGAGCCTGGCCGGGAACCCCATGGGCCCACTGAAGCTGGAGGACCTGAAGAACCTGAGCGAGCTTCAGGAGCTGGACATCAGCAACCTGAGTCTGCAGGGCTTGCCTGACGGGTTCGCACAGCTTTTCCCTCACCTGACTAAGCTGACGGTGGCTGAGAACCCTTTCAACTGCCTGTGCACCCTGGCCTGGTTCCCTGGGTGGCTCAGGAACCAGGGGGTGACTCTGGGCAGGACGGAGGAGACCCGCTGCCACTTCCCTCCCCTCAATGCTGGGAAGGTGCTGGAGAGGTTGGAGCACAGGGAGTTTGGCTGCCCCACCACCACTACTGTCACTGCTAGCACAGTCAGAACCAGCACCACCATGCCCCTTCCGGTCACCACCCTACCTAGCACCTCCCCAGCCATCCCTCCACCCGGGCCCAGCGAGGAGGACATCTCAACTGGGACAGACAGCCAGCCCCTGCTCCCCGTCCCTGCCTCTCCCAGCAGCAGCAGCCAAGACCCAGAGGTGGACTTCTTCTGCCCCTCCCAGACCTGCTTGAATGGGGGCACCTGTCGGCTGGACGGGCAAGGCCATCTGGAGTGCACCTGCCCTCGTGGCTTCTACGGCACCTATTGCGAGAACCGCCACCACTCCCACCCCCCTCCTGATCAGGACCACAATGACAACAACAATGACATTTCCACGGCAACTGTCACCGCCGACACCCCCGACATCAGCTCGCGCCTGGTGACCAGCTCCTCCATCCTGCTGGACCTGCACCGCTACATCAAGGTCCGGCCCTACATCCGTGGCATCCGTCTGACATACCGCAACCTGTCGGGGCCCGACCGGCGTCCCATGCAGCTCAGCGTGCCCGCTTCCTACCCGGAGTACACCCTGAGGGGGCTGCGGCCCAACTCCACCTACACGGTGTGCGCCAGCCCGCTGGGCGACCTCAGCGGTGGGGACAGCGTCTGCACGGAGGCCCACACAGCGTCCCAGCAGCACACTGCCACAGGGAGGCAGGTGGAGGACAAGAGGCTGACCACCATGCTGGTGCCGGCTCTGGCCATCCTGCTGCTCCTAGTCCTGGTTGCAGCCGCCGTGGGGGTGGTGTGCTACATAAGGAGGAAACGGGCCAAGGGCCACCTGGATCTGGAGTGTGAGCCAGCCCAGCTGGAGCTGGAGGGAGTCAAGGCTGGTCCCAACATTGGAGGGGCGATGCCCCAAAAGCAGCCGGAGCCGGCTGTGGTTCAGAATGGCGGCCTGGAGTACGAGGTGCTGCTAATACAGGATCATTGCACGCCGTACAACAACATGGCTCTCTCTCATAAGCCCTCTTATTTCTGACACCCATCTCTGTTGCTACTCAGACCCAGAGGGTAAGACTAAGTACCTCTAGCTACTCCTTCCCTCACGAACTAGACACCAGCTAGAGTTGTTGGTGACAGTGGAGGAGAAAGAGAGAGGACCGGCCAGCCATGTGTCAGCAATTGAGAAACGGAACAAATACTTAACTGTGCAGACATTAAAATATGTTTGAAAGGATTACTTGAAAATAAGGTAGCCTTTTTAAGTGCCTTTATTCTTATTTCCACACCTCCTGCTTTGTTTCTACAATCACATTGCTGGACTGGCGCCCCGCGGCTCGCTACTGAGTGCGCCCAGTCTCCACAGTAGGTCAAAGGTCAAGCGAGGCTGGGCCAGGCAGAGAGACAACAGGGTCATAGTGACCTAATCCCTGCTGTGTCTACTCTAAAATGGGCTCTGCACTGAAATGGGGGTGTATTGCTGTGCACCCCTTGTGATAACTGAACTATGTAAAAAGAGTAGAAGCAATTATTTTGCTCCGTAGCACCTCAGCACTACCCCAGTGGTGCTTGCTGTGAATGACATCCGAGTCACCAAATGAAGAGAACTGTTTTCAGTAATTTAAAAGCAAGGTGGCTGACATTTACCATGCTTTGTTTCGGCTCTATTGCTTAGTGAAATTGTCATTTTTCTGTTGTGTTTGTAAATGTTTTTATACTCTTGCTGTTGTTGTTTTTCTGTAAGTACGTGACTGTAACCACCTTTCCATCCCCTCCCAACTGCTTGTGATTTAACAGACAGATTAAACCCCAGATTAAAATCTTTGAAGATTAAAACTCGTTTGTACCAACGAAGTCAATCAAAGGCTTTACCCTACGAATGTCAGACAGTCTAAGCAGCTGTAGGTCTGGGCAGACTTACTAAATCCCCTCTCCATTCTCTGGCCTTCAACACCCCCCGCTCCCCACACAAAAAGCACCGATAAACAGTTTCAGTTGGCTGAAACCTTAACATTTGTTTCTGTGCTGCAGCGAACTTCAAACATCCCCCGAGCCTGCCTCAGATTAACCACACACACATGATTACCACAGAGAGGAGAAGGGGGAAAAATAAACAGTTAATTTCTAAAGGCTTTATTCATTGTTTATGTCCCCAAGAGGGAACACAGTTCTTTCAGTAAACCGCAATTCACAAGAACGCACTTGTTAGCCTAGCCTAGTTTAGCCTAGCCTCAGAGATAGATGCTTGTGGATTTCCCTCAGGCAGAATTAGCCTCTATGGTGCTTTGTTGTGCACCATTAACTGGTCTTTGGAAAACGAGGGTCCCCCGTCTTGCTCACTTGCAGCCAAGCAGACTATGAAAAGTCCAAGCGTAGCATATAGTTGAAGGTTTTATATGGGCTCTGTCTGGGACGAGGGACATTGAGGACTTGTATTTGGAAAAAAGTTGTACACCAAACTAGAATATGCTGAAACACCAGTGTTGAGATTCAAATCTCAGAATGTGAAAACAGTCTAAGTAACTTTTATGTGTCTGGCGCTAACCTGCCTGCCCCGATGAGGATCTCAGTGCCGACTACAGTATGAAGATCTCTGGCGGTAAACAGCTCAGTGATAATGTGGCAGCATGTCCCGTCTTGTGCACAGAGAGGCAGACATCAAGTCACTGTCATGCTTCAGTAGTACTGTATCCCCCACTAAACACACACACACACACACACACACACACACACACACACACACACACACACACACACACACACACACACACACACACACACACACACACACACACACACACACACACACACACACACACACACACACACACACACACACACACACACACACACACACACACACACACCTACTCCATCCACTACATTTAAAGACATTCTCCAGTACTTTTGTATAGTTTTTAGCCAGTAGTTCTGAAAGCAGCATTCATGAGATAAAAGTGGTCCCTGCGTACTACATCGCATATGTGCAGATATGTGCCCCATGTAATTTATCTTTCTCGTTCTGCTGTGTGTGCATCTAGCTAGCTGTCGCTCAAATGGCAAGGGGCTAAAGCTCATTGGCTAGAACTTGAATTGCTTGGGGGAAAATGTAGAGAAAATGGCGCAGCACAGCTTAGAGAAAAAGTTCATTTTAAACTAGTCATTACATGGCTAACTGAGGTAAAACAGTCATTCTGTGAATAGAGTATGCATTTTTGAACTACATATTGACACATCGAGCCCAAAGTGGGAGGTTTAACAAATACTTAGCAGTCGCTAAAGTTCCGAAGCATGTCTTTAAAAGTATTAAAACCTCCTGAAATGGGCATGTCAAGACAAGGGTTCCCTCTTCTAACATGCTTAGTGACCAGGCAGTGTACATGATGACTATTATTTTAGTGAAGACAACACAGGAGATTAAGATTGGAAGGAGGGAAGGGTTGGTGGATGCTGTCTACCACTAAATCTTACACCATCTAAACAAATAGGCCTCAATATTTAACACTTAAAATTACATCTGTTTAAAGTGTGTAAAACTACCAAAATAACTTAACTGGAATACTTAGTTTTACAATACAAAAACATTGAAAATATCCAGAAATATTTTTGATATTATTACTATTTTCCCTGTTTATTTTGGGAACCATTGTTGTTATTGTTCGTCTCTTTCCATGTCCTTTAGAATTAAGTGAACATATTTTTATGACCAAAAAACACAATGTTGACATTATTAAAAAGTTTAAATAAAAACTGAAAACAAACATGAGTGTACGTCTGTTTTCTTCTTCTAAATCAGGGCTCTCCAACCCTGTTCCTGGAGAGCTACAGTCCAGTAGGTTTTAACTCCAACCCTGTTCCTGGAGAGTTACAGTCCAGTAGGTTTTAACTCCAACCCTGTTCCTGGAGAGCTACAGTCCAGTAGGTTTTAACTCCAACCCTGTTCCTGGAGAGTTACAGTCCAGTAGGTTTTAACTCCAACCCTGTTCCTGGAGAGCTACAGTCCAGTAGGTTTTAACTCCAACCCTGTTCTTGGAGAGTTACAGTCCAGTAGGTTTTAACTCCAACCCTGTTCCTGGAGAGTTACAGTCCAGTAGGTTTTTAACTCCAACCCTGTTCCTGGAGAGTTACAGTCCAGTAGGTTTTAACTCCAACCCTGTTCCTGGAGAGCTACAGTCCAGTAGGTTTTAACTCCAACCCTGTTCTTGGAGAGTTACAGTCCAGTAGGTTTTTAACTCCAACCCTGTTCCTGGAGAGTTACAGTCCAGTAGGTTTTAACTCCAACCCTGTTCCTGGAGAGCTACCCTCCTGTAGGTTTTGGAGTTAAAACCTACAGGAGGGTAACTCTCCAGGAACAGGGTTGGAGAACCCTGTTCTAAGTTGTCTGTTTTTCTCTGTCTCAGTAGAACATTTGACTGGCAGTGGAGCAATAAATTAAGTCTACCATCAACTTCACCTCCTTCACTCTGGGAAGCGAGGGAAGAAGGGGCCAGCAGAAGAGAGGGAGGCATGATAGAGCCAGTTATTAAACCTGTCAGGATGTCAAGTCTGGCAGCCAGTTCGCAACCCCCCCCCCCCCACACACACACGTACCCCCTTTCCTCCTCCCCACACACACACACACCGATGCGTGTGAGCCTGAGAGAGAACACATTGTTTTTATGTATCCGTATCTGTTAGCTCTTCCATGTCCTTGGCTCTTACTACCACCACCTCCAAGATGTGCTACATTAATAATCCAATGTGTCCAACAGTGTTACATTCCTCCCTCCAGCAGAGCACCACCCAACACAAACTTTTTACCAGACTGTTTAGGGGGGTCTTCCCTCAATAGCTGGAGGCGAAGGTAAAAAATATGATTGAAACCACACAGAGACTAAATATTAATAGTGATTTGTACCGCAGACAGAGTCCCTGACCCTGAGCTAATGAGTTAGCATTGTTTGTTAGCGTGAATAATATATTGACCTCTGACCACACACAAGTTTACAGGTAGAGGCTTGGCAGGGGCTAACTGTACAGTATGTCCACACACACACGGCTTGGCTCAGGTACAGGCATCCAGCTGCTAGCTGTTGTCCTCAGTCCCAGCACTAACACTAACACATAAAACAGCTCCACTGCGGTCCTGAAGGCACCTATTATTTCACTTGGTTCTGAGTGAAAACAACCAAGTACACCCAGCGAGTGACCAGTAACACACACCCTGCAGGTTCAGCCTTTGTTTTTCAAACATCTTCTTCTTCTCTTGTCTCTCTAGCTCCCTCCCTCTCTCTCACCTCATATGTTTCGCTAACTTTTAACACTCATAGTACATAGTTGGGAAAAAATACAGCATTCTGCCTCAGAGTTAACCCAGGTTCAACTGGAGTCTCAAACAATCATGTATGTGACGGTGACAACCAGTACCTGAGCTGTGTGTGGATAGGAGAAAGACCACGAAAGAAAGAGAAGAAAGAAAGAAAGAAAGAAAGAAAGAAAGAAAGAAAGAAAGAAAGAAAGAAAGAAAGAAAGACCAGGAAAGAGGGAGAGAGAGAGAGAGAGAGAGAGAGAGAGAGAGAGAAAGACAGGGAAAGAAAAAGAGCGAGAGAGAAAGAAAGAGAGAGAGACCGGGAAAGAGAGAAAGAGAGAGACCGGGAAAGAGAGAGAAACACAGGGAGAGCATGTGTCTGTTTCTCTCTTTTCCTTCTGTAAAACAGGCCTCTTTTCTTCCCCTTGGCTTTAACAGAGACCTGGCCTCTGGCGAGGGGCCAACCCAGACGCTGCTCAAGCTGCATGCGCCACTCAAAGGAGCCATTGTAGCAGTGAATGAAGCCTTTTTCAAATGATCATCCTGAAAAAATGCCACACAAAAATATTGCTGAGTAAATATTTTGGAACTTTTTTCTCAAGCTTTCTTTCTCTCCACCACTACCGCTCTCTTCCCTCTCGTTTTTTGTTTTAGCTTCTTTTCCAAAACCAGGGCTTGAAGGGAGTCTGCCAAGGACAATGTGTTAAAACACGGGGTCGGAGTGTGGCTCCGAAATGGCATTTCTCTCTCTCTCGCTCTTTCGCTCTCTCGCTAATAATAGTAGAGATAAGAGAGCTGAAGGTGGTGTACTACTGTACAGCTGTAATAATAGTAGAGATGAGAGAGCTGAAGGTGGTGTACTACTGTACAGCTGTAATAATAGTAGAGATGAGAGAGCTGAAGGTGGTATACTACTGTACAGCTGTAATAATAGTAGAGATGAGAGAGCTGAAGGTGGTGTACTACTGTACAGCTGTAATAATAGTAGAGATGAGAGAGCTGAAGGTGGTGTACTACTGTACAGCTGTAATAATAGTAGAGATGAGAGAGCTGAAGGTGGTGTACTACTGTACAGCTGTAATAATAGTAGAGATGAGAGAGCTGAAGGTGGTGTACTACTGTACAGCTGTAATAATAGTAGAGATGAGAGAGCTGAAGGTGGTGTACTACTGTACAGCTGTAATAATAGTAGAGATGAGAGAGCTGAAGGTGGTGTACTACTGTACAGCTGTAATAATAGTAGAGATGAGAGAGCTGAAGGTGGTGTACTACTGTACAGCTGTAATAATAGTAGAGATGAGAGAGCTGAAGGTGGTGTACTACTGTACCGCTGTAATAATAGTAGAGATGAGAGAGCTGAAGGTGGTGTACTACTGTACAGCTGTAATAATAGTAGAGATGAGAGAGCTGAAGGTGGTGTACTACTGTACAGCTGTAATAATAGTAGAGATGAGAGAGCTGAAGGTGGTATACTACTGTACAGCTGTAATAATAGTAGAGATGAGAGAGCTGAAGGTGGTGTACTACTGTACAGCTGTAATAATAGTAGAGATGAGAGAGCTGAAGGTGGTATACTACTGTACAGCTGTAATAATAGTAGAGATGAGAGAGCTGAAGGTGGTGTACTACTGTACAGCTGTAATAATAGTAGAGATGAGAGAGCTGAAGGTGGTATACTACTGTACAGCTGTAATAATAGTAGAGATGAGAGAGCTGAAGGTGGTATACTACTGTACAGCTGTAATAATAGTAGAGAGTGAGCAGAGCTGAAGGGTGGTAGTACTACTGTACAGCTGTAATAATAGTAGAGATGAGAGAGCTGAAGGTGGTGTACTACTGTACAGCTGTAATAATAGTAGAGATGAGAGAGCTGAAGGTGGGTAGTACTACTGTACAGCTGTAATAATAGTAGAGATGAGAGAGCTGAAGGTGGTGTACTACTGTACAGCTGTAATAATAGTAGAGATGAGAGAGCTGAAGGTGGTGTACTACTGTACAGCTGTAATAATAGTAGAGATGAGAGAGCTGAAGGTGGTATACTACTGTACAGCTGTAATAATAGTAGAGATGTGAGAGCTGAAGGTGGTGTACTACTGTAATAATAGTAGAGATGAGAGAGCTGAAGGTGGTATACTACTGTACAGCTGGCAGTAAGTACAGCTGGCAGTAAGTACAGCTGGCAGTAAGTACAGCTGGCAGTAAGTGATGTCCTGTGCGTTCCCTCTAGTGCCAAAGCCAACAGATGGATCAAAGGGCATGAGAGGGCAGCGGATGCCCGTCTGACAGTGAGGGATGACAGGAGAGGAAAGAGGAGAGGAGAAGGAAGGAGAGGAGGCTAAGGGGGAAGGCTTTGGTTTGGTTTTATGTGCTTTTCACTGCAATAAATTGTGGCGAACACATGCAGTCGATTTCACATGCTGTTCAGACGATTATGAGATATAAAACAAACAGGATCATAATCCCCCTGGAGATAATCCCTCCCTCCCTCCCTTTCTACACTGTGGTCGAATGCTTACTGGAAGTCAGTCACATGGGTTGGCTTAAGGCAGGTGTGGATGTGCTACAGTATATCTATGGTAAAGCAGGGTAGAGGGTAAAACGCAGGGTAAAAAGATGGCGAGCAATAGAGGGAGAGAGGGGGGAAGCTGTGTAAAATAATTCTAAAGGTCCATGCAGGGCCGCGTGCACTGAAATCCCACGACTCTGCAGACTAGTTTCTGACGTGTAAAGAATTGTTCATGGACAGGGGCTGGTGGGTGGGTGGGTGGGGGGGGTAAGTTCAACACAGATGGCTTCCAAAAGTGAGCCTGGAATTAAAGCGCATGCATCTAATCTGAACAGTGTTATTCTGGAATGCACCACAAATGTGCTTCTCATTTCCTAGGAATGAGAGGGGGTGGGGAGGAGCTGGGGTGGGAACGAGAAGTGTATTTATTCCGGATAAAGAGGGGGGTAAATCTGGCATTAATGAAACAGGGAGGTGTTTGGAGGAGAAACATGTGTTTGCTTGGTCCACTGATAACAACAGTTTGACTGATCTGATCAATCAATAGAGATTCCAGAGACGAGATGAGCTCAATTAGACTCTATTGGCCAAGAAAGATAAGACTTGAACCCCGATTGGTTCTCTAAGTGACCAATGACCACGTGTTATTACTGCTGGGGATATTGTCAGTGTACCTGGCTAGTGGCTACAGCACATTTCTTGGTTTAAAACATTTTACAACAGAAAACTAAAATTAGAGTCCAGGTCGTTCCTCCTTATTTCAGTCCATTTTCCTCCATTTAGTGCCTAATGAACAGGACCCAGCTGTTTCTGCGTTGTTAGTCTATCTGACTTGTGTGTAAAAGTATGTATCCTATGGGAGATGTCCTTGAGATATTAAGGCTACTTGAGGCTTCTGTTTGACTTTGGATGGAGAGAGGATGATAGCCTGCCTCTGTTGATTTGTCAGAGCCGTTGTAGCCTTGAGCCATCCTCTTACCTCGGACGTATAGGAGCTGTTGTAGCCTTGAGCCATCTTCTTACCTCGTACGTATAAGAGCTGTTGTAGCCTTGAGCAAGGCTCTTTAACTCAGATGGTCCTACTTGAGCCCAGCTGTAATAGGTCAGAGCGCTGGGCTGGTTATAACAGCCAGCTGTCTGGGACTGGTAGTAATGTAATGAATCCCAAATCGATCCCTAGCACCTAGCCTCTAGTCCCTATACCACAGGCCCTAGCCATTAGCCACTCGTATTATAGATCTGATTGGATAAGTGTAAGCAACATGGCGGAAGTAATTTTACTTTAAAGGGGCAGTGTCCACAACATGAGGTCGGAATAATACTGTGGAAATTATGATAATGCACTTTTAGTGTAAGAGCTGTATGAAAAGACCGCCTGAAATTTCAGCTTGTCTGGCTGGGTAGACCTGATGACATCACCAAGCGGTATAAGTTAATAGACCAATTAAAAAAGAGTTTGCCCTCCTCTCTGGAAAAAACTGCTCGTTTTCAGGTTACACATCCCTCCTTTTAGGCTTCTCCAATCAGACCCCTCCCTCAGACCACTCCCAGACAGTGCTAACAAAATTATTTATTGAGAAATTGCATTTTTCTAAGATATTGTTGTTTCGTTTTGACCATTTTAATTTAAAACAATCACAGTAAGGTAGAAATGATTTGATATTGAGATAAAAACGGCTGCATTGGATCTTTAAACACATGATTATTTCAGTGTCTTGGGGTTAGAGGTTAGGGCAGGACTAATTCTGGTCCAGGGGACACAAAGGTTTTGTTTTTGCCCCAGCACTACACAGCTCATTCAAATGATCAACTCATCATCACACTTTAAAGATTTGAATCAGGTGTGTAGTGCTAAGGCAAAAACAAAAATGTGCACCCCTTTGGGTCCCCAGGACCAGGATTGAGAACCACTGGGTTAGGGGATAAGATTTGATTTGAGAATGGGCCTAAAATACACTGTGATATGGGGCTATGTACAATATTCTAACAGACCTCAGTATTGGCCTTCAGTCTGTCTGTCACTAGCTATTCCCATCACACTGATGTTCAGTCACCTGTCCTGTCTGGAGGGTTCAGACAGACAGACAGTGTTACTGTTACCTCCTCTCGAGCAGCGATTCCCATCACACTGATGTTCAGTCACCTGTCCTGTCTGGAGGGTTCAGACAGACAGTGTTACTGTTACCTCCTCTCGAGCAGCGATTCCCATCACACTGATGTTCAGTCACCTGTCCTGTCTGGAGGGTTCAGACAGACAGTGTTACTGTTACCTCCTCTCGAGCAGCGATTCCCATCACACTGATGTTCAGTCACCTGTCCTGTCTGGAGGGTTCAGACAGACAGACTGTGTCACTGTTACCTCCTCTCGAGCAGCGATTCCCATCACACTGATGTTCAGTCACCTGTCCTGTCTGGAGGGTTCAGACAGACAGACAGTGTCACTGTTACCTCCTCTCGAGCAGCGATTCCGTCACTGGGTCGCGGCTGTGAAAGGTTCAGCAGGCTCTTAGCTGGCTTAAAGACTACGGCCACTCTGTTGGCATTACTTTTACTGACCATTTCAACACTTTTTGGAAACAAAAGATGCTCTACAGGGATGATGGGCTTCACCCAAATCATCTGGGAGCCTTTTTCATATTTCAAGGCCGCGTTAAGATATTGACTCAGTGACAGTCTAAGCCATCCTCTCTAAGCGTTATCCTCGTACTGTTGTCTATAATGCCAGGGGTGTTGTCAGTTGTAATCTTGTTCCCATTCGTTTCAACTCCACTCTTAGATTTGCGATCGTTAGCTCAAAAGAGGAGCCCACTGTGGTCTGCTCACCCAGTGCTTTAGTTCAAATGTGAATTCCATAAACTTCAATACCTCCTCGGTTTTCACATCACGTAGAGGGCTTGGGCTGTTGCACGATAGCAACCAAAGCCCATGTAAGTCAGTTTATAACATTCCATCATTGGTTACTCTAAGAGCTCCTCATATTGACATTGGCTGCGGCCTCAGGCCCTATGGTTCTAATCTTGGAAAAGTAATTACAATATCTTCTCCTTCCTCTATTACTACCAGGGATAGACCAAATGGTGCAGTTCTATGCAATCTTCTAGCCATACCAACTATATCAATATCAACCATCAGACAGGGCCTGCAACCGCCTTCTGAACATAGCTGGTTTCCATGTGACTTAAAACATCATAAAGGTCTTGGGTTGATGCATCTGAACATTAGGAACTAACTTCCTAAACTGGATTATATCAAGATCTGGGTTATGCAGACAAATCCGGATATTCGGGTATTGACTGAAAGTTTGATCTCTGGGGACATTCTGGAATCTGATATTAATACAGACAGAATAGAGGTGGTGGAGTGGCAATTTGTATTTAAAATAATTTCTCTGTCTCTTTACTGAAATCCATTTCCCTTGCCCCAGAATTGGAACTACTATCATTTAGCCTTTGTCTGGGGAGAAATGTATCTATAACTGTTACAGGGATCTACCGTCCTCCCTTAGCTAACCTTTGTGCACTCGAGGAGTTAACTAGTTTGTTTACTAATTCAGAAGTTATTATCCTGGGTGACCTAAATTATGATCTAAAAGCATGTGTAATGATCTAAACCTAACCCAGCTGGTGACTAAGCCGACACGGCCCAATCCTAGAGATCCTTCAAAGGCATCTCTGATTGATCAAATTTTTATGAATACACCAGAGAATGTGAGAATACACAAATCTAAGCCTCATGTCATCACAAAGAGGAACTTTAAAAACTTCAGTGAACAGTCTTTTTTACATTATCCTTATTTTACTGACCTTGATTGTACTTCAGTTATCCCTGAACCTGATTAGCTTTGCAGATGTCTTCAATGCTATGTGGATAATCATGCACCCTTCAAAAAATGTAAGGTTTAAAGGTAGATTGAATGCCTGGCACACTCTGCAATTATCAGAAATCATTCATAAAAGAGATGATGCTTGGGTCAAGGCCAGCAACACAGGCTTAGGCCTGGACTGGCAAGCTTTCAAGCAACTGAGGAATGATTGTGTCAGACAAATCAGAAAGGCTAAATCTGATTATTATCTTTAGGATTGTAATGGGAACCCGGCTAAATTCTGGAAAACCGTCAAATCCCTGAAGGGTTCTACTTCCTCCTCTCTGCCACAACAAATTCATTCAGACACTGGCCTTATTAAAGAAAAAAATGCCATCATTGATGCATTTAATCACCATGTTATTTCAGCGGGCTGCTTAAGTGTGTAGCACCCATTATTGTTGGCTCAACTACCCATATTGTTTTATTTAACATTGTTATCAGGAAATATTCCAAAAGTATGGAAATCAGCTCTTGTGCTGCCACTCCATAAGGACGGAGACAGTAGGGATCTTTATTATTATCACCCCATTTCAAGGCTTCCTTGTCTAGCTAAGATTCCAGAATCCTTGGTAAATGTACAACTTTGCTCTTTTTTATCTGAGAGATGTATTTTGAATGTAAACCAAGTCAGGGTTCAGGCCTGGCCAGAGCACTATTACAGATACCACTTTAGTTGTTAATGATCATGGCAACGCTTTAAACACCTAAATGAAACGTGCTGCTTTGTTAGTGGCCTGAGCTCTGACGCCTGAACTCAGGCCATCGTGATGGACGGGGTAAAGTCTGAATTTCTTAAAGTACATAAAGGCGTACCACAGGGGTCGACTTTGAGACCTGTTCTCTTCACTATTCATGTAACACCATGAGTCAATCTGTTAAAAATTGTGAACTTCATCTGTATGTGCTGATATAAAACTTGTGCTTAATACGGGCAAAACTAAATACATGTTTTTAAACTCCCGTAAGAATATTTCAGATGAACTACATGTTCACTCAGTAGATGGTTCTCCAATCGAACGTTTTCCTGCATATAAATACTTATAGATTTAACGTTTAAAAACCAATAGATGAGCTGGTTAAGATGCTAAGATTTAAAGTTGGCTTTTTCTACAGAAACAGATTGTGCCATTCTCTAAGCAGTAGGAAGCAGATTATTCAGTCAACCTTTTGATCTGTTCTTGATTATGGTGATATAGAGCTGACAAGGTAAAAATCTGTCATTCTGTCCCTGAGCAAGGCAGTTAACCCACTGTTCCCTGGGCGCCGATGACGTGGATGTTGATTAAGGCCCCACGCACCTCTGATTCAGAGGGAATTTAAAGTACTGATTGAGGAATTATTTGTGGATGAATGTAACTGTTTTTCTGGGTGATTTGTGATGTTTTATTTGTGCTTACCATGGACTGTTTTTTTGTATTCTAATGTGTGTATATATACACCCACCACATGACGAAAAGTATGTGGACACCTGTTCGTCGAACATCTCATTCCAAAATCATGGGCATTAATATGGAGTTGGTCCCCCCTTTTGCTGCTATAACAGCCTCCACTCTTCTGGGAAGGCTTTCCACTAGATGTTGGAACATTGCTGCGGGGACTTGCTTCCATTCAGCCACAAGAGCATTAGTGAGGTTGCACACTGATGTTGGGCGATTAGGCCTGGCTCACAGTCGGTGTTTCAATTCATCCCAAAGGTGTTCGATGGGGTTGAGGTCAGGGCTCTGTGCAGACCAGTCAAGTTCATCCACACCGATCTCGACAACCCATTTCTGTATGGATTTCGCTTTGTGCATGGGGCATTGTCATGCTGAAACAAGAAAGGGCCTTCGACAAACTGTCGCCACAAAGTTGGAAGCACAGAATGATTTCCTTAAACTGGAACTAAGGGGCCTGTAGCCCGAACCATTATTCCTCCACCGACATTTACAGTTGGCGCTATGCATTGGGGCAGGTAGCGTTCTCCTGGCATCCGCCAAACCCAGATTCATCCATCGGACTGCCAGATGGTGAAGCGTGATTCATCACTCCAGAGTCAAATGGCGGCGAGCTTTACACCACTCCAGCCGCACTCGGCATCACGCATGGTGATCTTAGGCTTGTGTGCGGCTGCTCGGCCATGGAAACTCATTTCATGAAGCTCTTGACAAACAGTTACTGTGCTGACGTTGCTTCCAGAGGCAGTTTGGAACTCGGTAGTGAGCGTTGCAAACGAGGACAACACTCGGTGGTCCCGTGCCGTGAGCTTGTGTGGCCTACCAATTCGCGGCTGAGCCGTTGTTGCGCCTTGACGTTTCCACTTCACAATAAAGGCATTTAGAATTGACCGCGGCAGCTCTAGCAGGGCAGACATTTGACGACCTGAATTGTTGTAAAGGTGGCATCCTATGACGGTGCCACGTTGAAAGTCCCTGAGCTCTTCAGTAAGGCCATTCTATTGCCAATGTTTGTCTATGGAGATTGCATGGCTGTGTGCTCGATTTTACACCTGTCAGCAATGGGTGTGGCTGAAATAGCCAAATCCACTAATTTGAAGGGGTGTCCAGATACTTTGTGTGTGTGTGTGTGTGTGTGTGTGTGTGTGTGTGTGTGTGTGTGTGTGTGTGTGTGTGTGTGTGTGTGTATATATATTTATATATTATGTTTAATGTGTATCTTATATTGTATTATACAGGGTGTATTTGGAAAAGAGACCTATAGGTCTCAATACAGTATGTCTTCCCTGTCAAAATAAAGGTTAAATACAACTAAAATGTGTGCTTTTGGGGGTACAGGAGGACTGGAGCTGAGAAACACTGCTGTTGTGATTCCAATATCAACACTTCCTGCCCAATTCTCTACAGACCAGAGACACAGTGAGAGACACAGAACCCAAAACAAGTGACAGAATTGCACCTGTCATCATTTCTCAAGTTCTGATTCGACATCAAACCACCACGCTTGTCACTCAGCGTACTCCACGCCCTTGGCTTTAGCCCCACCCAAGATGCATAAACACTCACATAAGCACATTAGCACACACATTTACACCCATCAACTCTCACAAGCACACACAAAACACCCACACACACACCCTTCCCACCCCTTCACACACACCCTCCCCACCCCTTCACTACCACACACACATACACACACACACACACTCCCCCCCCACCCTTCACACACACACACTCTCCCCCACCCTTCACACACACACACACACACTCCCCCCAACCTTCACACACACACTCCCCCCCAACCTTCACACACACACACACACACACCACACACACACTCCCCCCCAACCTTCACACACACCCTCTCCCCCCCACCCTACACACACACACACACACACACACTCTCCCCCCCACCCTACACACACACACACCCTCTCCCCCCCACCCTTCACACACACACATACTCTCCCCCCCACCCTTCACACACACACACACTCCCCCCCAACCTTCACACACACCCTCTCCCCCCACCCTACACACACACACACTCTCCCCCCCACCCTACACACACACCCTCTCCCCCCCACCCTTCACACACACACACACACACACAGACTCTCCCCCCCACCCTACACACACACCCTCTCCCCCCCACCCTCCACACACACACAGACTCTCCCCCCAACCTTCACACACACCCCCCACCCTTCACACACACCCCCCCACCCTTCACACACACCCTCTCCCCCCTTCACCTCCCCCATAGGCACACACCCACCTGCCCTTAACAGTGAATGGTTGCTCCTCCTGAGTTGACCCCAGTCTGATCCCAACCAGAGGGAAAAAGGCCTATTCATCTGTAGAGGAAGGAGGAACTGAGGAACACATTCTAATACAGTAGACAGACTGAGGTACTGTACAGAGACAGGACTGTGACTGAAGGAGGAACTGTAGAACCACATTCTAATACAGTAGACAGACTGAGGTACTGTACAGAGACAGGACTGTGACTGAAGGAGGAACTGTAGAACACATTCTAATACAGTAGACAGACTGAGGTACTGTACAGAGACAGGACTGTGACTGAAGGAGGAACTGAGGAACACATTCTAATACAGTAGACAGACTGAGGTACTGTACAGAGACAGGACTGTGACTGAAGGAGGAACTGTAGAACCACATTCTAATACAGTAGACAGACTGAGGTACTGTACAGAGACAGGACTGTGACTGAAGGAGGAACTGTAGAACACATTCTAATACAGTAGACAGACTGAGGTACTGTACAGAGACAGGTCCCACATGTCACCCTATTCACTACATAGTGCACTATGGGCCCTGGTCAACATTAGTGCACTATGTAATGAATAGGGTGACATTTAGGACGCACCTTGTGTCAGGATGGAAGTAATCTGGCCTGCTGGGTCTGCCGCTCAGGAATGTAGAGCTGGCTGAGAGACTGAGGGGGGGGGGGGGGAATCTTTCCTAAAGCCAGGTGTACGCTCTCTCAGGCTGATCACCAAACCCCTCCCTGATTTCAGGTAGATGCCTTTGGACATTCAAATGAACAGGAAATGGTTTGTAAACAATGCTAATGAAAATGTATCCACTCATTACTGTAAGTCGCTCTGGATAAGAGCGTCTGCTGAAATGTACAAATAAATATTTCTCAGTCAGGTTATTTTGAATTTGGCAACTCACTCCGTCTCCCTTTCCCTTCGCTACGCTCTTAAATGTCCTTCCTGGTTGAGATGTGCAGTATTACCAAACATCTGCATCAGCTGGGAACAATGATGTAGCCTATTGGTTAGAATAGGAGTAGACCATGCAATCAGCAACACTTCTTCACTGGCATTATCTTTCCATTACAATAGAGACACATGCTATCATTCAACCAAATCAGTTCACCATAGTGTATCATCTGATATGACTGACCGCCACAAACTCATCAACAACTACAGAGGGATTATTATACAGCATCTGTACTCTTCACTGACATCTTCCAGAGAGAGACAGAGACACAGAGAGACAGAGAGAGACACAGAGAGACAGACAGAGACACAGAGAGACAGACAGAAACACAGAGAGACAGACAGAGAGAGACAGAGACACAGAGAGAGAGAGAGAGAGAGAGAGAGAGAGAGAGAGAGAAAGAAAGAGAGTGAAAGAGAGAGAGAAAGAAAGAAAGAAAGAGAGAGCGAGAGAGATAAACCACACACACACACACACACACACACACACTAGAGAGCAGGCCATGCAGCAGACAACCAAACCAATAAAGTCTGGATGACAGCGGATGAGGAGGGATGATGAACATCACCCAAGAGGGTTACAGCACCGCCCAAAACAACGAGCGCCAAGACCTGGTGCTGAAAGATTAATACACATCCTATTACAGTGATGATGCTAACTGGAGCAGACCTGCGCCCTGCACGCACACACACGGACAAAGACACAGACACACAGAGACAGGGCGAGAGAGAGACAGGCACAGTGTGTTTGAGGGTTATAGGGTTGGTGGGACACTGTTTGAGACTACAGAGCAGCTGTACTGACTTACATGGACACTGCTCTGGATTAAGACAACAAACCAAATCCAGCCAACCACTCGTTCTTCACCAAGCCCCCTTTCAACAAGAGACTAGCCAGCCGCTGAACTGCCATAACTCCTCTCCTTCTCTCTCCTTCCTTCCTTCCTTCCTTCCTTCCTTCTTCCTTCCTTCCTTCCTTCCTTCCTTCCTTCCTTCCTTCCTTCCTTCCTTCCTTCCTTCCTTCCTTCCTTCCTTCCTTCCTTCCTTCCTTCTTCCTTCCTTCCTCCTTCAACCTTTTCTCCCTATCTCTCCCAGCCGATGAACATGGGGGCTGCCATAACCCCTCCACCTCCCTCACTCTTTCTACCATCCTGTTTCTTTTAATTGTTAACCTTCAACCATGGTAATGGCAGCTTCTGCAGTCGCATGCTGCAGCACCAACAGAAAAACACATCACCATAACCTCTGTCTGTAACCCCCTCCTCTCCCCTCCCTCCCTCCTCTCCCTCCCCTCCTCCCTCCCTCCTCTCCCTCCCTCCCTCCCTCCCCTCCTCCTCTCCTCTCCCTCCTCTCCCCTCCCTCCCTCCCTCCCTCCCTCCCCCCCTCCTCTCCCCTCCCTCCCTCCCTTCCTCTCCCTCCCCCTCCTCTCCCCTCCCTCCCTCCTCTCCCCCTCCCTTTTAAAAATGTTCATATTCAACATAGCAACAGCAGTAACTCTCCAGTCACACCATACAGCACAAACAGAAAAACATGGCAGGCACAGCTTCCATAACTCTCTCGGCAGCACGCCGCCCTGGGGTCAAGCTGCGAGGGCCCTGATTCGTCCCCCCGAGACGACGGTCACCATCTATCACACAGCGCTGTATACAAAGTCCAAACGGGCTTTCAAGCTAGCAGGGCATCATGAACGCCGGTTCTGTATACCCATCTGTAGATTCCACAGCAGAGAACAGCTTTGATGCTGTGCTGAGATTTGCTGGGCCTGTTCTGGGCTGTGACGGTCTGTGAGTGATACTGTGAACTGGTACCTGTCTGAGATGTAGGCCTAGTAGTTCAGCTGTTCCCTGCATGGTTTGGGGCTGATATTACAAACCTGTAGCTTAACTCAGATGTAAAGCTGTTTAGTTAGCTCTGTAGTGTGTGCAGCAACACTGGGTTGAAATAGTATTGTTTTCCTTCAAATACGTGGAGCGTTTGATCAAACCTGCCTGGAGCGATAGGTGTCAGATGGGAGGGGTTTGAACTTTTGTGACAACTCTATTGGTTCCATTGCGTCCTGCAAGCGCAATCGAGCACAGTTAAATTATTTGGAAAGAAAACAAATACTATTGAAAACCCATGTCTATGGTAGTGTGGGTGCTCAGAGCGGAGCTGGGTTTGTGAGGGTGTGTGTTAACTTATATTTACACTGAGCAGAGGGTGGTGACAGGCACGGATTAGTACCCATAATCCTTTTTATCACAATACTGCTCTCACCATGTGTCGAGGCTGGCCAGCTGGTTTTATGGCCAACAGTGGACATGGCATACCTCTGAAAATGGACATGTGTCTGCAAATAGTGGTGCTAAAATCCATGGATAAGTAATATAGAATGAGTGATCTTACTTCCTTTACCTGTCTAAGATGTAGATGTGGGATGTTTCTGTGTGTGTGTGTGTGTGTGTGTGTGTGTGTGTGTGTGTGTGATGCGCCTTTCCAAAGAGGCCTGGCTGGCACACAGCTTGCTAAGGAATGGACCTTGATCACAGATCAGACTTACATCTCTCTACCCTCATTATTCATTTTAACTCCAAACACACACGTCTACTCACACACTACCCTAATCTCAGAGAATAAAGTGTTTCAAACATCCTGTTGCTATGGGGGCTCATTCCCCCTGACCTCTGACCCCTGGCTGTGAACTCTGACCCTGCAGGAATGAGACGACCCGCCTCGTCCAAACAAACACCTGTTTATCCCCTCCTTCAATTGACCAAAAAGAGAAAAGAGGAGGGGTGGACGGGGTAACAAGGAGAGCAAGTAATTAACATGGAGTTAGCCCTTAAACACGTGAAGGCAGACACACAGGCAGACAAAGCTGGACACACACACACACGAGCACATACGTGAACTCAAAGCCACACACACTTCAATCCTCTAATCCAGGCCCACAGGAAAAGCCTGGCAATCCACACACGTCTGCAGCGTGATTACTTCTGAAAGAGTGGCAGATTTAGGATGTGTGTGTGTGTGTGTGTGTGTGTGGTGGGGGGGGGGGGGGGGGG
Source organism: Salmo salar (assembly GCF_965601325.2). NCBI lineage: Eukaryota > Metazoa > Chordata > Actinopteri > Salmoniformes > Salmonidae > Salmo > Salmo salar. Next base: position 21,021,411 of record NC_138296.1, on the reverse strand, counting down.
GGGGGGGGGGGGGGGGGGGGGGGGGGGGGGCAGACTCAGGATGTGGGTAATTTTTATGGCTTGTCGTCAGGGCCAATTAGGGCCGGTTTACACGTCCTGACCAGTCAGCCCAGAGAGAGAGAGAGACTGTTTGTTTTTAGTAGTGTGGAGGGACTGGGGGAGGGGAGTTAGAGACCTTTATAATTATCATGGTGGTCTAATCTGGAATAGAATGACTCAACCATTTATTTCAATCAGAATTCATTTCAACAAAACTATCATTTGAGAACATTTACATAGATCTTTCATCAGGTCACAAAAATGTTGACGATGCTGACTAAAATACCTCAGCAATGCCCGTTTCACACTGCTGAGCTGACCTGAGCCCTGTGTTGGCTCCAACAACGATGGTGGATGTGTGACCAAACTCATGTAAAAACCCTATACAGTGTTCCTTCAGTGGGCAATGATGCTGCTTTGACCAGAGCCCGGCCCTCGTTCTTCTTACCAGAACATGGAACCAACCGCACAGTGGGACGACAGCTGGAAATTAGAGTGCAGGATGAATCTGGCACATTCACAGTCATGTTGATTTAGCATTTCCACTGTCAAATAAATGTTAAAAAAAGAAAGTGAAGTAAGACTCTCTCTCTGCCCAGTGACAAGACGCTGACTCCTCTGTACTGGTTTAGCTAAACCAGTCTGGTCTGACTGGAGGCTCCAAACTGCCCATGCAGGGTGGTGCTCTACTGAGCTACAGGGCACAGCCAGGCCGGCTCTCAACATCACCGCACAACACAAACAAAAACAATGCCCGCTGGGGCCGCTTGACGCCACGTGTGTGTGTGTGTGTGTGTGTGCCCGCCCGCCGCCATCCTTTCTGAGCTGTGGCTGTGGCCAGGACTGCTGATGCTCAGCTGAGCTCCAGGGCCAGTTATGGTCCAGCCCAGTGGAAAGTGAACATCAGCCCGATTTGGTCTCACTGCGGCTGGGGAAGGTAGGAGCCAGGCCCCCCTCCCTCTCATCACTTCCCCACCATCCTTCAACCACAGACCTAGGATAAATGTGTCCACCATCCTTCAACCACAGACCTAGGATAAATGTGTCCACCATCCATCAACCACAGAGAGCACAGAACAGAACAGCACCCTGGGCTGAGGGGAGAGAGGACTGATACAGAGATAGAGGGAGAAGACAAAGACTAGGGGAGATAGAGGGAGGCATAAATGATGAATAGAATAGAAAGGATAATGGGAGAGAGAGAGAGAAATAAAACAAGAGAGAGAGAGAGAGGTGGGGGTCTCCAACTCTGAGCTCAGCTCAACCACCACATATTTTCCCCCATGAGAGATATAATTTAGAGCAAACCACTAAAGGGCAGGAGGCGAGGCTCTCTCTCTCTCTCTCTCCCCCTCTCTGTTCTGATCTCTCTCTCTCCCTCTCTGTTCTGATCTCTCTCTCCCCCTTTCTGTTCTCTCTCTCCCCTCTCTGTTCTGATCTCTCTCCCCCTTTCTGCTCTCTCTCTCTCTCCCTCTCTGTTCTGCTCTCGCTCTCTCCCCCCTCTGTGTTCTTATCTCTCTCTCTCTCCCCCTCTGTGTTCTTATCTCTCTCTCTCTCCCCCTCTCTGTTCTGGACTCAGTCTCTCTCTGTTCTGGCCTCAGTCTCTCTCTCTCTGTTCTGGCCTCAGTCTCTCTCTCTCTCTCTCTCTCTCTCTCTCTCTCTCTCTCTCAGCTCTGGCCTCAGTCTCTCAGCTCTGGCCTCAGTCTCTCAGCTCTGGCCTCAGTCTCTCAGCTCTGGCCTCAGTCTCTCAGCTCTGGCATCAGTCTCTCAGCTCTGGCCTCAGTCTCTCTCTCTCAGCTCTGGCCTCAGGCTCTCTCTCTCAGCTCTGGCCTCAGGCTCTCTCTCTCAGCTCTGGCCTCAGGCTCTCTCTCTCAGCTCTGGCCTCAGGCTCTCTCTCTCAGCTCTGGCCTCAGGCTCTCTCTCTCAGCTCTGGCCTCAGTCTCTCTCTCTCAGCTCTGGCCTCAGTCTCTCTCTCTCAGCTCTGGCCTCAGTCTCTCTCTCTCAGCTCTGGCCTCAGTCTCTCTCTCTCTCTCTGTTCTGGCCTCAGTCTCTCCCCTCTCTCTCTCTGTTCTGGCCTCAGTCTCTCCCCCTCTCTGTTCTGGCCTCAGTCTCTCCCCCTCTCTGTTCTGGCCTCAGTCTCTCCCCCTCTCTGTTCTGGCCTCAGTCTCTCCCTCTCTCTGTTCTGGCCTCAGTCTCTCTCTCTCAGCTCTGGCCTCAGTCTCTCTCTCTCTCTCAGCTCTGGCCTCAGCCTCTCTCTCTCTCTCAGTTCTGGCCTCAGTCTCTCTCTCTCAGCTCTGGCCTCAGTCTCTCCTCTCTCTCAGCTCTGGCCTCAGTCTCTCTCTCTCTCTCTCAGCTCTTGCCTCAGTCTCTCTCTCTCTCTCTCAGCTCTTGCCTCAGTCTCTCTCTCTCTCTCAGCTCTGGCCTCAGTCTCTCTCTCTCTCTCAGCTCTGGCCTCAGTCTCTCTCTCTCTCTCAGCTCTGGCCTCATTCTTCCTCTCTCAGCTCTGGCCTCAGTCTCTCTCTCTCAGCTCTGGCCTCAGTCTCTCTCTCTCAGCTCTGGCCTCAGTCTCTCCCCCTCTCTGTTCTGGCCTCAGTCTTTCTCAACACCAGCTCACAGTCACAACTTTTAACCAGGCAGCACTGCTCAGCTGAAGCCTCTGTGTCCTCATCCAGCCGTTAATTGCTTGTGATTTCACTCCAGTGCTACTAAAAGACCCCCCCTCCCTTCCCCTCTTCTCCCCCGCCCCCCCTCCCTTCCCCTCTTCTCTCCCCCCTCCCCCTCTTCTCTCCCCCTCCCTTCCCCTCTTCTCCCCCCTCCCTTCCCCTCTTCTCTCCCCCCTCCCTTCCCCTCTTCTCTCCCCCCTCCCCTCCCCTCTTCTCCCCCCCCTCCCTATGCCCTCTTCTCCCCAGTCCCCTCCCCCTCCCTTCCCCTCTTCTCCCCCCCTCCCTATGCCCTCTTCTCTCCCCCCTCCCCTCTTCCCCCCCCCCCCCCACCCCTCCCCTCCCTTCCCCCCCCCCCTCCTCCCTATGCCCTCTGAGAACAAACTGGCCCCTCAAATTTGTTCCTTTCTTTTCTCTCTAGCTGTTCCTCTGGTCAAACATGTCTGTCTAAGTCTGTTTGTCTAAGCTGTTGGTCTTTTCATGCTGTCTGCCCTCTATGTTGTTAAGGTCCCATTCACATAGAGGATGGAGAGAGACAGGAGAGAGACAGGAGAATGGAGATGACACAGGAAGGTTCAGGTATATGCATTGGAATAGAAGGGAATTGATTGGAAGAGGAGTTTTATTCAATCATTTCTCCTAATGAAGTCACAATGAGAGAACTTTTTTAAGTGAGCCATGAAAACAATAGACTAGCACTGAGCATGGCATGTTTTCCTACGACTGAGAAACACACAGAGAAACCACTATTATAAACATAAAGCGGTGAGCCACACCATAGACATACAACCAGACTGTTGAATACGGCCATGACAACGTCAGCATTAAGAAGACCTTAAGAAGGTCATGAAATAAATCAGCGACGCTGGGAGAAGCAATGGATGAGAAACACTTCCCACCTACAGAGACACATACCTCACTGGCTGACTGATTTAGTGACCCCTGGCCCCGGCAGAGCCCGCCAGATAAAAGAGAAGAAGAGAGGGAGAAGGGGATGACAGAGAGATGACAGGGGGATGACAGAGGGATGTCCTGTTTGGCTGTATGAATTATGGTAGAAGAGACACTTTTGGAAGTCGTGAGATTTGTGAAACTACTCCAGTGTGGTGACAGCCTGTCAAATACAGCCTGTCAAATACAGCCTGTCAATAACAAATACAGCCTGTCCAATACAGCCCTGTCTATACTGTCAAATACAGCCTGTCAATAACAAATACAGCCTGTCCAATACAGCCCTGTCTATACTGTCAAATACAGCCTGTCAATAACAAATACAGCCTGTCAATAACAAATACAGCCTGTCCAATACAGCCCTGTCTATACTGTCAAATACAGCCTGTCAATAACAAATACAGCCTGTCCAATACAGCCCTGTCTATACTGTCAAATACAGCCTGTCAATAACAAATACAGCCTGTCCAATACAGCCCTGTCTATACTGTCAAATACAGCCTGTCAATAACAAATACAGCCTGTCCAATACAGCCCTGTCTATACTGTCAAATACAGCCTGTCAATAACAAATACAGCCTGTCCAATACAGCCCTGTCTATACTGTCAAATACAGCCTGTCAATAACAAATACAGCCTGTCCAATACAGCCCTGTCTATACTGTCAAATACAGCCTGTCAATAACAAATACAGCCTGTCCAATACAGCCCTGTCTATACTGTCAAATACAGCCTGTCAATAACAAATACAGCCTGTCCAATACAGCCCTGTCTATACTGTCAAATACAGCCTGTCAATAACAAATACAGCCTGTCCAATACAGCCCTGTCTATACTGTCAAATACAGCCTGTCAATAACAAATACAGCCTGTCCAATACAGCCCTGTCTATACTGTCAAATACAGCCTGTCAATAACAAATACAGCCTGTCCAATACAGCCCTGTCTATACTGTCAAATACAGCCTGTCAATAACAAATACAGCCTGTCCAATACAGCCCTGTCTATACTGTCAAATACAGCCTGTCAATAACAAATACAGCCTGTCCAATACAGCCCTGTCTATACTGTCAAATACAGCCTGTCAATAACAAATACAGCCTGTCCAATACAGCCTGTCTATACTGTCAAATACAGCCTGTCAATAACAAATACAGCCTGTCCAATACAGCCCTGTCTATACTGTCAAATACAGCCTGTCAATAACAAATACAGCCTGTCCAATACAGCCCTGTCTATACTGTCAAATACAGCCTGTCAATAACAAATACAGCCTGTCCAATACAGCCCTGTCTATACTGTCAAATACAGCCTGTCAATAACAAATACAGCCTGTCCAATACAGCCCTGTCTATACTGTCAAATACAGCCTGTCAATAACAAATACAGCCTGTCCAATACAGCCCTGTCTATACTGTCAAATACAGCCTGTCAATAACAAATACAGCCTGTCCAATACAGCCCTGTCTATACTGTCAAATACAGCCTGTCAATAACAAATACAGCCTGTCCAATACAGCCCTGTCTATACTGTCAAATACAGCCTGTCAATAACAAATACAGCCTGTCCAATACAGCCCTGTCTATACTGTCAAATACAGCCTGTCAATAACAAATACAGCCTGTCCAATACAGCCCTGTCTATACTGTCAAATACAGCCTGTCAATAACAAATACAGCCTGTCCAATACAGCCCTGTCTATACTGTCAAATACAGCCTGTCAATAACAAATACAGCCTGTCCAATACAGCCCTGTCTATACTGTCAAATACAGCCTGTCAATAACAAATACAGCCTGTCCAATACAGCCCTGTCTATACTGTCAAATACAGCCTGTCAATAACAAATACAGCCTGTCCAATACAGCCCTGTCTATACTGTCAAATACAGCCTGTCAATAACAAATACAGCCTGTCCAATACAGCCCTGTCTATACTGTCAAATACAGCCTGTCAATAACAAATACAGCCTGTCCAATACAGCCCTGTCTATACTGTCAAATACAGCCTGTCAATAACAAATACAGCCTGTCCAATACAGCCCTGTCTATACTGTCAAATACAGCCTGTCAATAACAAATACAGCCTGTCCAATACAGCCCTGTCTATACTGTCAAATACAGCCTGTCAATAACAAATACAGCCTGTCCAATACAGCCCTGTCTATACTGTCAAATACAGCCTGTCAATAACAAATACAGCCTGTCCAATACAGCCCTGTCTATACTGTCAAATACAGCCTGTCAATAACAAATACAGCCTGTCCAATACAGCCCTGTCTATACTGTCAAATACAGCCTGTCAATAACAAATACAGCCTGTCCAATACAGCCCTGTCTATACTGTCAAATACAGCCTGTCAATAACAAATACAGCCTGTCCAATACAGCCCTGTCTATACTGTCAAATACAGCCTGTCAATAACAAATACAGCCTGTCCAATACAGCCCTGTCTATACTGTTAAATACAGCCTGTCAATAACAAATACAGCCTGTCCAATACAGCCCTGTCTATACTGTCAAATACAGCCTGTCAATAACAAATACAGCCTGTCCAATACAGCCCTGTCTATACTGTCAAATACAGCCTGTCAATAACAAATACAGCCTGTCCAATACAGCCCTGTCTATACTGTCAAATACAGCCTGTCAATAACAAATACAGCCTGTCCAATACAGCCCTGTCTATACTGTCAAATACAGCCTGTCAATAACAAATACAGCCTGTCCAATACAGCCCTGTCTATACTGTCAAATACAGCCTATCAAATACAGCCTGTCTATACGCAAAAAAATAAATAATTATGAAATGTATGCATTCACAACTGTAAGTCGCTTTGGATAAGAGCGTCAGCTAAATGACTAAAATGTAAAAATGTAAATGTATACTGTCAAATACAGCCTGTCTAATAAAGCCCTGTCTATACTGTTAAATACAGCCTGTCTAAACTGTCAAATACAGCCTATCAAATACAGCCTGTCTATACTGTCAAATACAGCCTGTCTAATACAGCCCTGTCTATACTGTCAAATACAGCCTGTCTAATAAAGCCCTGTCTATACTGTTAAATACAGCCTGTCTAAACTGTCAAATACAGCCTATCAAATACAGCCCTGTCTATACTGTCAAATACAGCCTGTCTATACTGTCAAATACAGCCTGTCTATACTTTCAAATACAGCCTGTTAAATATACTGTCAAATACAGCCTGTCAAATACAGCCTGTCCAATACAGCCCTGTCTATACTGTCCAATACAGCCCTGTCTATACTGTCAAATACAGCCTGTCTATACTGTCAAATACAGCCTGTCTATACTGTCAAATACAGCCTGTCTATACTGTCAAATACAGCCCTGTCTATACTGTCAAATACAGCCCTGTCTATACTGTCAAATACAGCCCTGTCTATACTGTCCAATACAGCCCTGTCTATACTGTCCAATACAGCCTGTCTATACTGTCAAATACAGCCCTGTCTATACTGTCAAATACAGCCTGTCTATACTGTCAAATACAGCCTGTCTATACTGTCAAATACAGCCTGTCTATACTGTCAAATACAGCCCTGTCTATACTGTCCAATACAGCCCTGTCTATACTGTCAAATACAGCCCTGTCTATACTGTCAAATACAGCCCTGTCTATACTGTCCAATACAGCCCTGTCTATACTGTCCAATACAGCCTGTCTATACTGTCAAATACAGCCTGTCTATACTGTCAAATACAGCCCTGTCTATACTGTCAAATACAGCCCTGTCTATACTGTCCAATACAGCCCTGTCTATACTGTCCAATACAGCCCTGTCTATACTGTCAAATACAGCCTGTCTGTACTGTCAAATACAGCCTGTCTGTACTGTCAAATACAGCCCTGTCTATACTGTCAAATACAGCCTGTCAAATACAGCCTGTCAAATACAGCCTGTCCAATACAGCCCTGTCTATACTGTCAAATACAGCCCTGTCTATACTGTCAAATACAGCCCTGTCTATACTGTCAAATACAGCCTGTCTATACTGTCAATTTTGTTTTATTTGACAGTGTGGACAGGCTGTATTTGACAGTATAGACAGGCTGCATTTGACAGTATAGACAGGCTGCATTTGACAGTACAGACAGGCTGTATTTGTTTTTGACAGGCTGTATTTGACAGTATGGACAGGCTGTATTTGACAGGCTGTAAATAAAAAAATTACAAAATAATAATAATAATGCAGGCGAGTGCACAAACACACCATAAAACACCATGCCATTATGAGTAAATCCATGGTAAAAATGGAGGACATTCTTGTTAGCTCATCTCATACAAGAACACATACAGCAGTGTATACACACACACACACACACACACACACACACACACACACACACACACACACACACACACACACACACACACACACACACACACACACACACACACACACACACACACAATGGATGAGTAAACTTCAGATGCCCTGTACAGGGTTGCACAATTCTGTGAACTTTCAATAAATTCCCTGGTTTTCCAGAAATCCTGGTTGGAGAATACCGGATTTCCAGCTTATTCCTCCTGATTCCAGGAATCCTCCAACCGGGATTTCAGGAAAACCAGGCAATTTATTGAAAATTCCTGGAATTTTGCAACTCTTAGCCCTGTAACCGGTCCTTCTACTGTTATAAGATGGTGTATGTTGTTGTGACATGGTCTGTGTGTTCTGAATGTCTGTTCTGAAACACTGACAGAGATAACAGACTGGTTGAGACACGGTCACATTGTTACTGTGTCTGTGGGAACACTGTTTGATGAGTGCGTGTGTGTGCATGACAGCAATATGTGTATGTGTGTGTATGCTGGTCGCTCTACCAGCTTGTGTGACAGTGAGTGAACCATCATTGCTTACCTGCAGGAATGCAGCCCCTCCAGCTGAGCCACGCTTGGGCTGCTGTGTGAGGGACACCTGTGCCCTATGCGCCCTCCACACACAGACACACACACACACACACACACACACACACACACACACACACACACACACACACACACACACACACACACACACACCTCAGATAGCGAGGTCTCAGCCTGGGCTACACAGACAACGTACTGGAAGAGTGACCCCAGTTAGTGTGGAGGGCTGAGAATGGAATGGGATGAGCTGGGAGGTAAGGGTCTAGTACACAGGCTACATGGGAGAGAATAAACCACCCCCGCAGGTCTGTTGGACGGCAGTCAAGCTGGTTACTCTTCCAGCGTGTGTGTATGTGTGTGCGTGTGTGGACAGTGAGTGAACCATCATAGCTTGCCTGCAGGAATGTGGCCCCCCAGCTGAGCCACGCTCGGGCTGCTTTGTGAGGGACTCCTGTGCCCTATGCACCCTCTGGGTCTGTTTACCATAGGTCTGTGCCATGTCAAAGTGGATGCTAATTTGGGTGCTAATTAGCTCCCCACATTTCGTTTTAAAGGGTAGGAAGCATACGTTTTTACTCACCAAAGTAACAACAAAGTGTGGCCAAAGACTTAGTAACTTAATTGTACGACCTGGTTACCTTTACGTACAAACATAACTATGTAATAACCCAAAACATAACTATAAACTTATTTCCAGATATCTTCTAAACTACCGATATTTCCAGCTCTCCCTCGCTTTGGTAGCAAACTCAGCCTGCACTCTTAAAAAGTGTAACCATCGGATGGGCCCCAGTCATACATCTGGAAGTCTCTGATCTCTCTTTGCTTTTGATCTGCAGTTTGTTTTAGTTGTGTTCTAACTGTGGTGGTTGGCTTTCTAGGATAATAGCTAGCTGTCTAAATAGCTAATGTTAGCTGGCTGGCTAGCTCGCTGGCTAAGATAACTGCATATAGCTAGCTAACATGATTTGATAACTGGTGAGATGGCGTTATGTATTTCCAAAACTTTGGTTGACTTTAATGTAGCTGTAAGCTAGGTGTTCATAGAAACTGGCAGACTCATGCTTAACGTTAGCAGGCTGGTAGGGCTAATGTTAGCTGGCTAGTAGGGCTAACATTAGCATGCTAGTTCCTTAGCAACCTTGCAAGTTGATTTGTAACAATAAATACATTCATAAAATAAAATATATTAGCTTTTAAGTTGGCAAAAAAGGTTTTTAACCAGTAGTCATCAGTGCAAGCGATTTGGTTTAATTTGAAGTTATTAAACCAAAGTTATTTCTGTTGGAGGTTACATTATAGGGAATGGGCTGGCTTGCCTGGTCCTCCATATTACATCACACCCAGTAAAACATTTTCAGACGTGACTTTGGCATTCTTCAGAATTCTGATCGGTTTTATGCAATAACTCGAAAAATAGAAAAGTGAGGTGTAATTTTGCATTGGGACTTTGATGCGTATTCTATTCATATGTTACATGTGGTTATGTTACCTACTTTTAAAGTTATTTAAAATGGTAAATTAGTTTTCTAAATGTGTTTAGTGTGCTTTGTCATGTCATGTGCTAAAATGAAAACATTTTACTCTGAATCAACAACCATTACTGTTTCCATTCTGCTTTCCTCCTCATCTTTTATTCACCTTGGGTAAAGTCTCAAATGGAATGACATGTGGAGGTTAAAAGGGAGCACAGAGCATACCACTGACTGACTGCTGTAATAACCTGACTAGTGCTGTAATAAGGGTTGACTGAGGCGTGTTCAACCCCCCCAGGCTGACATAGTGACCCTAACAACAACACTGACTAACTGACCTTCCTGAATGCAAACAGCCATGAAGGGACTTCATTTAAATCCATCTGAAGCAACAGGAAATCCCCTGGAGATCCTCAAGCTGCCTCTAGTGCAGGCCAGACCCAAAGCAGCTGCTGGTTGTTCCTCTACCTTTTCTTCCCTTTCATTCTCTTCCCACAAGGAGGGAGTTATTTCCTATCCCCCCCCAGCTCCCTCCAGGCTCCTGCCAACAACATTTTGATGAAGTTTTTGGTCCTGGTCCAAGCCAACCTGCGACCGCGTCCACGCTGCAGTGCAATAAGGAGTCAGCAGGTGCAGAGCTGCTATGTTGTCATAACATTTCCATGGAGACCAGCCAGATAGTTACTGTTGTCTTACTATTGCCTTTCTGTTCTAAACCATCACACACACACACACACACACACACACACACACACACGTCTGAGAGGAGAACCTGCAGAACATAGACAAGACAGCAGGGTGCTGGAACATCCAGTCAAATGACCAATTACACAGTGGGCAGACACACACACACACACACACACACACACACACACACACACACACACACACACACACACACACACACCTCATTCCCTCCCCCCACACACACACACCCTCCCCCCATACATACACACCACTTTTCCCATTTAACTAACCATAGCATATTACCCCTGCCTCACTGACACTGACATGTTTCCAGTCGAGACGCTGATTCCTGATTTGCAGGACAAATATGGCCCACATGGGAAGTGACATCACTGTGACCCCCAGGCATCCCACCTGTCAACAGCCAATCACGCGGACTCGTTAATGAACAGTTTCCCCTATTGCACATCGAGCAACGAATAGATGGAGAGACCAGCTCTGGGTCAATAGTTTGGAAAAGATGAAGAGGGGAACAAAAGAGAGAAACAGAGGGATGAGGCAGTCGGTCTATCTGTGTGTCTGTGCTCTTTATTAAAAGAGCCAGTCGGAAAACTGTGCTCAGCCTCTTCACTTAGAAAGAGGGGAAATTTGGGCCGTTCACACAGAGCTAGAGGAAACCTGATGTGGATGAGTGCTCTGGACGTTACACAGACCATGGATGGGTCCCAAATGATCCCTAGTTAAAAAGTTGTGCACTAGATAGGAAATAGGGTGCCATTTGGGACAGCCACCAATTATACAAACAGGAGAAAAGCAGACCTTGGAACGGTTATAGTAATAATAGCAGGGAACCACTATTGGCTGGATCTGAAGGACAGAGGATGTTACCACATTATCAAATGTCTTATCAAGCTGGATCTAAAGGACAGAGGATGGTTACCACATTATCAAATGTCTTATCAAGCTGGATCTAAAGGACCAGAGGATGGTTACCACATTATCAAATGTCTTATCAAGCTGGATCTAAAGGACAGAGGATGTTACCACATTATCAAATGTCTTATCAAGCTGGATCTAAAGGACCAGAGGATGGTTACCACATTATCAAATGTCTTATCAAGCTGGATCTAAAGGACAGAGGATGTTACCACATTATCAAATGTCTTATCAAGCTGGATCTAAAGGACAGAGGATGTTACCACATTATCAAATGTCTTATCAAGCTGGATCTAAAGGACAGAGGATGTTACCACATTATCAAATGTCTTATCAAGCTGGATGTGAAGGACAGAGGATGGTTACCACATTATCAAATGTCTTATCAAGCTGGATCTGAAGGACAGAGGATGGTTACCACATTATCAAATGTCTTATCAAGCTGGATCTAAAGGACAGAGGATGGTTACCACATTATCAAATGTCTTATCAAGCTGGATCTGAAGGACAGAGGATGGTTACCACATTATCAAATGTCTTATCAAGCTGGATCTGAAGGACAGAGGATGGTTACCACATTATCAAATGTCTTATCAAGCTGGATCTAAAGGACAGAGGATGGTTACCACATTATCAAATGTATTATCAAGCTGGATCTAAAGGACAGAGGATGTTACCACATTATCAAATGTCTTATCAAGCTGGATCTAAAGGACAGAGGATGTTTACCACATTATCAAATGTCTTATCAAGCTGGATCTAAAGGACAGAGGATGTTTACCACATTATCAAATGTATTATCAAGCTGGATCTAAAGGACAGAGGATGGTTACCACATTATCAAATGTCTTATCAAGCTGGATCTGAAGGACAGAGGATGGTTACCACATTATCAAATGTCTTATCAAGCTGGATCTGAAGGACAGAGGATGGTTACCACATTATCAAATGTCTTATCAAGCTGGATGTGAAGGACAGAGGATGGTTACCACATTATCAAATGTCTTATCAAGCTGGATCTAAAGGACAGAGGATGGTTACCACATTATCAAATGTCTTATCAAGCTGGATCTGAAGGACAGAGGATGGTTACCACATTATCAAATGTCTTATCAAGCTGGATGTGAAGGACAGAGGATGGTTACCACATTATCAAATGTCTTATCAAGCTGGATGTGAAGGACAGAGGATGGTTACCACATTATCAAATGTCTTATCAAGCTGGATCTGAAGGACAGAGGATGGTTACCACATTATCAAATGTCTTATCAAGCTGGATCTGAAGGACAGAGGATGGTTACCACATTATCAAATGTCTTATCAAGCTGGATCTGAAGGACAGAGGATGGTTACCACATTATCAAATGTCTGGCTAGTCTCTTGTTGAAAGGGGGCTTGGTGAAGAACGAGTGGTTGGCTGGATTTGGTTTGTTGTCTTAATCCAGAGCAGTGTCCATGTAAGTCAGTACAGCTGCTCTGTAGTCTCAAACAGTGTCCCACCAACCCTATAACCCTCAAACACACTGTGCCTGTCTCTCTCTCGCCCTGTCTCTGTGTGTCTGTGTGTGTGTTTGAATTCCTTACTTATGTGTGTGTGTGTTTGCGTGAGTCTGTATTATTGCAGATGAGTCTAGGAAGTTTACACTGACAACCTGCCACTCAGCACCAGCTCCAGACTGCAGTATGGCCCAAGCTGCAGGGGAGCAGGGCAGAAGAGGAAACCCTATGGTAATGGAAACACACATCCCTCCGTCCCTCCATCTCCCTTGATTTTTTCAGAGACCGCAGAGAGAGCGTCCATTCAACAGGCATCATTTATAACAGGAGCTCAGCGCCACCACAGTTCCACACACACCACGGTTCCTGCCAGTTATCACTACAACACAGTGAGGCATTGAGAAGTAAGAAAGGGGGAGGGGGAAGAGCGGGAAGGAGGTGTATAGACAGAAAGAAGGGAAAGGGGGAGGAGTGAAAGAGAACCTAATTTGGTACAGATTATACTTTGGACTTCTAAAACTAGGGTTTTAATGCTTTAGCAACATTTACCCCATCTACCTGTTGCTGTCTTCCATACACAGTACCTACGTTGAATGAACTGACTAAGTCACTCTGGATCAGACTGTCTGATAAATGACTAAAATGTAAAACATGTTCAAAGTAAATTCAATAGAGAGACAGTAGAGAGAGAGAGAGAGAGAGAGAGAGAGAGAGAGAGAGAGAGAGAGAGAGAGAGAGAGAGAGAGAGAATAGAGAGAAAGGGGGTA
>NC_138296.1:20987500-21002500 GCF_965601325.2 Salmo salar | reverse complement strand
ATGGACTTTTCACTCTCCTGCTCCAGCACATGGGGAGAGGAGGAAGGGCGAGGGGGGAGGACACTGCAGGGGGAGAGGAGGAAGGGCGAGGGGGGAGGACACTGCAGGGGGAGAGGAGGAAGGGCGAGGGGGGAGGACACTGCAGGGGGAGAGGAGGAAGGGCGAGGGGGGAGGACACTGCAGGGGGAGAGGAGGAAGGGCGAGGGGGGAGGACACTGCAGGGGGAGAGGAGGAAGGGCGAGGGGGGAGGACACTGCAGGGGGAGAGGAGGAAGGGCGAGGGGGGAGGACACTGCAGGGGGAGAGGAGGAAGGGCGAGGGGGGAGGACACTGCAGGGGGAGAGGAGGAAGGGCGAGGGGGGAGGACACTGCAGGGGGAGAGGAGGAAGGGCGAGGGGGGAGGACACTGCAGGGGGAGAGGAGGAAGGGCGAGGGGGGAGGACACTGCAGGGGGAGAGGAGGAAGGGCGAGGACACTGCAGGGGGAGAGGAGGAAGGGCGAGTGGGGAGGACACTGCAGGGGGAGAGGAGGAAGGGCGAGTGGGGAGGACACTGCAGGGGGAGAGGAGGAAGGGCGAGGGGGGCGGACAGGGGGAAGGAGGAGGTAGTTTGGGAATCGGCACACGAGTTTCCACTGAAAAGCCCATAAACCCACACAGAGTTGACGTCTCTATTCCTGTCCTAACCCCCCACCCTCCAGCCGACCGTATGCTAAAATCCCAAATGACGACCATACTCCACGGACCGCATTTCAACTGTCAGAACGCCTAGACCACGTTCCGAGTTCAGGTTCCTCTGACGGAGCGCGTGGTCCCCCCCCCCTCCCGCAACCCCCCCACCTGGACTTATAAAACCTAACCTTGAGCTCACCGGCTCCAATCTGCTCACCAACCTTTTGACCACAACCGTGAGATTTGGACCGTGAGTTTCTGAGTAAACCACTGTCCACCAAACAGTGGAGCTCCACCAGTCAGAAACTAGCTAACAGAAAAAGAAAAGAACTCTATCTAACTACTGTTGGGCCAACACAGACCAAACATAAACACAAACTTTTCTCCATTTTCTGCCTTGTTCCATAACTGCTCTTGTTTGGAGCATCTGTCCCTAATCCTCAGAGCAGCACTTCCTCTGTGTTTGATTTTAGCCTTCGAGCGACAGGTAGCCTAGTGGTTAGAGGCAGGTAGCCTAGTGGTTAGAGACAGGTCGCCTAGTGGTTAGAGACAGGTAGCCTAGTGGTTAGAGACAGGTAGCCTAGTGGTTAGAGACAGGTAGCCTAGTGGTTAGAGACAGGTAGCCTAGTGGTTAGAGACAGGTAGCCTAGTGGTTAGAGGCAGGTAGCCTAGTGGTTAGAGACAGGTAGGCTAGTGGTTAGAGACAGGTAAGCCTAGTGGTTAGAGACAGGTAGCCTAGTGGTTAGAGGCAGGTAGCCTAGTGGTTAGAGACAGGTAGCCTAGTGGTTAGAGGCAGGTAGCCTAGTGGTTAGAGGCAGGTAGCCTAGTGGTTAGAGGCAGGTAGCCTAGTGGTTAGAGACAGGTAGCCTAGTGGTTAGAGACAGGTAGCCTAGTGGTTAGAGACAGGTAGCCTAGTGGTTAGAGACAGGTAGCCTAGTGGTTAGAGACAGGTAGCCTAGTGGTTAGAGACAGGTAGCCTAGTGGTTAGAGGCAGGTAGCCTAGTGGTTAGAGACAGGTAGCCGAGTGGTTAGAGACAGGTAGCCTAGTTAGTGGTTAGAGACAGGTAGCCTAGTGGTTAGAGACAGGTAGCCTAGTGGTTAGAGACAGGTAGCCTAGTGGTTAGAGACAGGTAGCCTAGTGGTTAGAGACAGGTAGTCTAGTGGTTAGAGACAGGTAGCCTAGTTAGTGGTTAGAGACAGGTAGCCTAGTGGTTAGAGACAGGTAGCCTAGTGGTTAGAGACAGGTAGCCTAGTGGTTAGAGACAGGTAGTCTAGTGGTTAGAGACAGGTAGTCTAGTGGTTAGAGACAGGTAGCCTAGTGGTTAGAGACAGGTAGCCTAGTGGTTAGAGACAGATAGCCTAGTGGTTAGAGACAGGTAGCCTAGTGGTTAGAGACAGGTAGCCTAGTGGTTAGAGACAGGTAGCCTAGTGGTTAGAGACAGGTCGCCTAGTGGTTAGAGACAGGTCGCCTAGTGGTTAGAGACAGGTCGCCTAGTGGTTAGAGACAGGTCGCCTAGTGGTTAGAGACAGGTCGCCTAGTGGTTAGAGACAGGTCGCCTAGTGGTTAGAGACAGGTAGCCTAGTGGTTAGAGACAGGTAGCCTAGTGGTTAGAGACAGGTAGCCTAGTGGTCAGAGGCAGGTAGCCTAGTGGTTAGAGACAGGTAGCCTAGTGGTTAGAGACAGGTAGCCTAGTGGTTAGAGACAGGTAGCCTAGTGGTTAGAGACAGGTCGCCTAGTGGTTAGAGACAGGTAGCCTAGTGGTTAGAGACAGGTAGCCTAGTGGTTAGAGACAGGTAGCCTAGTGGTCAGAGGCAGGTAGCCTAGTGGTCAGAGGCAGGTAGCCTAGTGGTTAGAGACAGGTAGCCTAGTGGTTAGAGACAGGTAGCCTAGTGGTTAGAGACAGGTAGCCTAGTGGTTAGAGCATTGGGCCAGTAACCGAAAGGTTGCTGGATTGAATCCCCGAGCTGATAAGGTACAAATCTGTCGTTCTGCCCCTGAACAAGGCAGTTAACCCACTGTTCCCCGGTCATCATTGTAAATAAGAATATGTTCTTAACTGACTTGCCTAGTTAAATAAAAAGCAGAGGGGGAAGAAGGGAGGACTGTTCTCTCCTTTATGGTAGAGAGAGGGTCTCCTTTATGGTAGAGAGAGGGTTTCCTTTATGGTAGAGAGAGGGTTTCCTTTATGGTAGAGAGAGGGTTTCCTTTATGGTAGAGAGAGGGTTTCCTTTATGGTAGAGAGAGGGTTTCCTTTATGGTAGAGAGAGGGTTTCCTTTATGGTAGAGAGAGGGTCTCCTTTATGGTAGAGAGAGGGTTTCCTTTATGGTAGAGAGAGGGTTTCCTTTATGGTAGAGAGAGGGTTTCCTTTATGGTAGAGAGAGGGTTTCCTTTATGGTAGAGAGAGGGTTTCCTTTATGGTAGAGAGAGGGTTTCCTTTATGGTAGAGAGAGGGTCTCCTTTATGGTAGAGAGAGGGTTTCCTTTATGGTAGAGAGGGTGTCTGCCTCAATCCAGACAGATTAAAGGGAGTTTGGATCGATTACACCGGGTGCCCGACCCCAGTTAACACACAAGGTGCACAAACGCACTGTCGACAGAGTCACACAGTCTCAGACACGACACCGCCCAGCATACATTAGACACACAGTCTCAGACACGACACCGCCCAGCATACATTAGACACACAGTCTCAGACACGACACCGCCCAGCATACATTAGACACACAGTCTCAGGCACGACACCGCCCAGCATACATTAGACACAGTCTCAGGCACGACACCGCCCAGCATACATTAGACACAGTCTCAGACACGACACTGCCCAGCATACATTAGACACAGTCTCAGACACGACACCGCCCAGCATACATTAGACACACAGTCTCAGGCACGACAACGGACAACATACATTAGACACACAGTCTCAGGCACGACAACGGACAACATACATTAGACACACAGTCTCAGACACAACACCGCCCAGCATACATTAGACACACAGTCTCAGGCACGACAACGGACAACATACATTAGACACACAGTCTCAGGCACGACACCGCCCAGCATACATTAGACACACAGTCTCAGGCACGACAACGGACAACATACATTAGACACACAGTCTCAGGCACGACACCGCCCAGCATACATTAGACACACAGTCTCAGGCACGACACCGGACAACATACATTAGACACACAGTCTCAGACACAACACCGCCCAGCATACATTAGACACACAGTCTCAGGCACGACACCGGACAACATACATTAGACACACAGTCTCAGGCACGACACCGCCCAGCATACATTAGACACACAGTCTCAGGCACGACACCGGACAACATACATTAGACACACAGTCTCAGACACAACACCGCCCAGCATACATTAGACACACAGTCTCAGGCACGACACCGGACAACATACATTAGACACACAGTCTCAGGCACGACACCGGACAACATACATTAGACAGACAGTCTCAGACACGACACCGGACAACATACATTAGACCAGAGTATATGAGAGGAGCGGAGAGTGCCCACTTTGACTGGAGCGAGGAGTGAGATTCCCAAAAGCTGGAGCGTTGGCCTTCTTGGCGGCCCCAATTTGACTCCAGTACCACTCCTGTAGCGCTCACTTTACGAGCTCAGGGCATGCCCCCAGCTCCCGGTCGCGTCCTCTAAGTACTTTTTTGCTATCGTACCTAACATTTTAACAGTTTACAACAAAGGAGTTTTTTACCGGGAACGTGTCTCTCCGGTAAAACATGTACTTTGCCATGATTGTCAGTTATGTAGCTGCTCTACTGATAATCTCAGTGCGTCCTTGCTGGGATGACACAAATCTACTGCCGGAGAATATCTACACCAAACACATTGGTTCACCGATCCACCGGAGCGGACTGTACACAGCATACCATAATGTTCTGAATAATGGCCAAGTCTACATCGCTCCGTATTCCACTGAACCGCTTAGGCGTGACAAACACAAGTCCAACATTTATCGGAAACTGTTAAAAACTACCTGTTCACTACCCTGCTGCTCTCCGGGGATGTGCAACTTAATCCTGGGCCTAACATCACCGAGCCAGCGATACTCACCGGAGTTGAAAGCAGTGGATGGCCTCGTCCACTGATCATCGCCGCTGTGGAAGTGGGTGAGTGCTATGGTCCCACGGTTTCTCTCGACTCACCCAGCTCCAGGATAGATTTGGACTCTTCAAACATACCCAAGCTGCTATATGTGATCCCTGACTTTGCTTCTGGTACGCAAGCTGTTTTAAGTAGTTCTCCACATCCAGTGCAAGCGGGAGGGATTGTTAATTCCGCTACCGAACTGCCCCTAATCAAAACCAAACAAAACGGCCTAAACCCAGCTCTCAGAAAACACAGAAAATTAAACTTTTTTCAATGTGTCAATCACTCTCGAGTCATCTGGGACCCACGGGCTAAGCCCAAGGGACTACTAGGAGGGCACTTGAACATTCGTAGTGTCATTCCAAAAAGTGATCAAATTCAACATCTACTCACAGACTCCAACCTTGACTTCCTCTGCCTCTCAGAGACATGGCTCCATAAAAACTCTCCATGTGCTGCTTTGATTGTGCCTGGCTACAATGTTTTCAGGAGAGACAGGGTTGAAGGAAGAGGAGGGGGTCTGATGATTTACATTAAAGAACATATCCGATGTAAACAAATTGAGTGGTCGTGATAATGAACTAGAATGTATTGGCCTGAACGTTACACTGTCTCCCCAAATGTCCTTTACCCTTATTGGAATGTATAGACCACCTTCCACCAAAAGTGTGTTTTTTGATCAGTTTAATAACATGCTTAGGGAATGTGATTTTGGGAAGGAGGTCATCTTAATGGGAGATTTTAATATTAATTATGAAGACAAGTCTTGTAGGAAAACCCTTAAACGGATCACTAATACCTTTGACCTTACACAGCTCGTTAAAGGGCCAACCAGGGTGACTTGTTGCTCTAAAACACAGATTGATTTGGTGTTCAGTAATAAACCAGAGCGAGTGACTAAATCATTTAATATGGTTATTGGGCTATCTGATCATAATTTGACACTTATAGCCAGAAAGCTGTTTAAGAGCAGGTTTAACCTCTCTACTGTTAGAAAGACGGATCAACTAAGAATACCTAAGAGTGAATTAAACTATTTTGAAAACGCAATTAATGGAATTAACTGGAATGATCTCTTGTCCTATACAGACGTGGAAGCTGATAGTCAGGTTTTTCTATGCACAATCCAGGCTACAATAAATGGTTTCCTGAAGAAAATCAAATCCAAACCTGGCCAAAAGAGCACTCTTCCTTGGCTAAATGGAGAAATCTGGAAATTGATGAAAGAACGAGATTATGCTCTAAAAACAGCCCTAAAATTCAAATTAGAGCATGACAGACGTAGGTTTACCATGTTGAGAAATAAGGTGATGAAAGAAATCAGACAGGCCAAGGCAAACTTTTTTATTAACATAATTGGTGAGGCAAAGGGAAATTCTAAATTGATCTAAAAAAGTTAACAGGGAAAGACCATAGTAATAATGCAAAAAGACTAGAAATCATGGTGAATAACAATCTAACACAGGATGCAGTCGAAATAGCAATAGCCTTCAATTCCTACTTTATTGACTCTGTCAAGGTACTGACACAGAACCCCTCCACTGGCTTATTGGGCTCAGTGCTAGTGAATGACGCTCAACCTGTCTTCATCATAAGGGAGGTTTCTGAGTCAAAGGTGAACAAGGTGATTAGCTCACTAAAGAACTCTAAAGCCAAAGATGTGTTTGGGCTGGACTCTACCTTTCTTAAAAACTACAAAGAGTCACTCATTGGCCCCATTACTAAGGTCACCAACACATCTATTGGTCTGGGGGTGTTTCCAAGGGTATGGAAGTCAGCCATAATAACGGCCATCTTTAAATCGGGTGACCCTGCTGACGTGAGTAACTACAGGCCCATTAGTATACTACCTGTAGTGTCGAAGGTTGTTGAAAAGTGTGTAGCAGAACAACTGATTGCCCACCTCAACAACAGCCCCTTCACATTACACTCCAGAAACGGCCAACTGCTTTCTTCTGGAAAATGTGAAGTCCAAGATGGACAAAGGGGGCGTTGTTGGGGCTGTGTTTCTGGACCTAAGGAAGGTTTTTGATACTGTTAACCATGAGATTCTCATCACAAAATTGTCCAAGTTCAACTTTTCCCCCGATGCCTTGAGATGGATGAAATCATACCTTGAAGGCAGAACTCAGTGTGTCAGAGTGAGCAATGAGCTGTCGCCCACTCTTAGCTATGATGTGGGCGTGCCCCAAGGGTCAATACTGGGGCCCCTCCTGTTCAGCCTGTACATTAATGATCTGCCTTCTGTCTGCACTGGGTCTGAAGTTCAAATGTATGCAGATGATACAGTGATATATGTGCATGCAAAGAGCAAACAACAAGCTGCACAAGAAGTCACTACTGTAATGGTCCAGGTTACAAAGTGGCTCAGTGACTCGTGTTTGCATCTCAATGTGAAAAAAACTGTCTGCATGTTCTTCACAAAGAAGGCAACAGATGCTACTGAGCCAGATGTCTATGTGTCAGGGGAGAAGCTCCAGGTGGTATCTGATTTTAAGTACCTTGGCATCATACTTGATTCCAACCTCTCTTTTAAAAAGCAGGTGAAAAAGGTAATTGAAATAACCAAATTCAACCTAGCTAATTTCCAATTTATACGAAATTGTTTGACCACAGAGGTAGCAAAACTGTACTTCAAATTTATGATACTCCCCCACTTAACATACTGCTTGACTAGTTGGGCCCAAGCTTGCTTTACAACATTAAAACCTATTCAGTCTGTCTACAAACAGGCTCTCAAAGTGCTCGATAGGAAGCCCAATAGCCATCATCACTGTTACATCCTCAGAAAGCATGAGCTCCTGAGTTGGGAAAATCTTGTGCAATACACCGACGCATGTCTTGTATTCAAGATCCTAAATGGCCTAGCTCCCCCTCCACTCAGTATTTTTGTTAAACAGAAAACCCAAACATATGGCAGCAGATCCACAAGGTCTTCCATGAGAGGTGACTGTATAGTTCCCTTAAGGAAAAGCACCTTTAGTAAATCCGCTTTCTCTGTGAGAGCGTCCCATGTCTGGAATACACTGCCATCAGACACACATAACTGCACCACATATCACACTTTCACAAAATGCATGAAGACATGGCTAAAGGTCAATCAGATTTGTGAACATAATCACTAGCTGTGTATTGCCGCTTTCCATGTTGTCTGTTGTCTGTAGCTTGTGAGGTGTGGAAACACTTTGTTGTTTTTATGGATTTTGTCTTGTTGCTTTTTGTTCTATGTTGCTCTGTCTGTATGCTATGTCTTGCTTGTCCTATGTTACTCTGCATGTGCTCACTGTTCAATGATTGTCTATGTTGTAATTGTTTTTAATAACCTGCCCAGAGACTGCGGTTGAAAATTAGCCAGCTGGCTAAAACCGGCACTTTTACTGAAACGTTGATTAATGTGCACTGTCCCTGTAAAAATAAAATAAAATAAACTATAGCCCCTTGCTTTAGCTACTGTCATGGAGTTCACTAAATATTTTCATAAAGAAACTGATAGAACACACAGGTGCTAAATCAAGGTGACTTACAAAGATGAGGACCAAGAGCAAGAGAGGGAGTGTGGTGATGTTGTGTCCACAACTAAAGAAGAGAGGGAGTGTGGTGATGTAGTGTCCACAACTAAAGAAGAGAGGGAGTGTGGTGATGTAGTGTCCACAACTAAAGAAGAGAGGGAGTGTGGTGATGTTGTGTCCACAACTATAGAAGAGAGGGAGTGTGGTGATGTTGTGTCCACAACTAAAGAAGAGAGGGAGTGTGGTGATGTAGTGTCCACAACTAAAGAAGAGAGGGAGTGTGGTGATGTAGTGTCCACAACTAAAGAAGAGAGGGAGTGTGGTGATGTAGTGTCCACAACTAAAGAAGAGAGGGAGTGTGGTGATGTAGTGTCCACAACTAAAGAAGAGAGGGAGTGTGGTGATGTAGTGTCCACAACTAAAGAAGAGAGGGAGTGTGGTGATGTAGTGTCCACAACTAAAGAAGAGAGGGAGTGTGGTGATGTAGTGTCCACAACTAAAGAAGAGAGGGAGTGTGGTGATGTAGTGTCCACAACTAAAGAAGAGAGGGAGTGTGGTGATGTAGTGTCCACAACTAAAGAAGAGAGGGAGTGTGGTGATGTAGTGTCCACAACTAAAGAAGAGAGGGAGTGTGGTGTTGTAGTGTCCACAACTAAAGAAGAGAGGGAGTGTGGTGATGCAGTGTCCACAACTAAAGAAGAGAGGGAGTATGGTGATGCAGTGTCCACAACTAAAGAAGAGAGGGAGTATGGTGATGTAGTGTCCACAACTAAAGAAGAGAGGAAGTGTGGTGTTGTAGTGTCCACAACTAAAGAAGAGAGGGAGTGTGGTGTTGTAGTGTCCACAACTAAAGAAGAGAGGGAGTGTGGTGTTGTAGTGTCCACAACTAAAGAAGAGAGGGAGTGTGGTGATGTAGTGTCCACAACTAAAGAAGAGAGGGAGTGTGGTGTTGTAGTGTCCACAACTAAAGAAGAGAGGGAGTGTGGTGATGTTGTGTCCACAACTATAGAAGAGAGGGAGTGTGGTGATGTTGTGTCCACAACTAAAGAAGAGAGGGAGTGTGGTGATGTAGTGTCCACAACTAAAGAAGAGAGGGAGTGTGGTGATGTAGTGTCCACAACTAAAGAAGAGAGGGAGTGTGGTGATGTTGTGTCCACAACTATAGAAGAGAGGGAGTGTGGTGATGTTGTGTCCACAACTAAAGAAGAGAGGGAGTGTGGTGATGTAGTGTCCACAACTAAAGAAGAGAGGGAGTGTGGTGATGTAGTGTCCACAACTAAAGAAGAGAGGGAGTGTGGTGATGTAGTGTCCACAACTAAAGAAGAGAGGGAGTGTGGTGATGTAGTGTCCACAACTAAAGAAGAGAGGGAGTGTGGTGATGTAGTGTCCACAACTAAAGAAGAGAGGGAGTGTGGTGATGTAGTGTCCACAACTAAAGAAGAGAGGGAGTGTGGTGATGTAGTGTCCACAACTAAAGAAGAGAGGGAGTGTGGTGTTGTAGTGTCCACAACTAAAGAAGAGAGGGAGTGTGGTGATGTTGTGTCCACAACTATAGAAGAGAGGGAGTGTGGTGATGTTGTGTCCACAACTAAAGAAGAGAGGGAGTGTGGTGATGTAGTGTCCACAACTAAAGAAGAGAGGGAGTGTGGTGATGTAGTGTCCACAACTAAAGAAGAGAGGGAGTGTGGTGATGTTGTGTCCACAACTATAGAAGAGAGGGAGTGTGGTGATGTTGTGTCCACAACTAAAGAAGAGAGGGAGTGTGGTGATGTAGTGTCCACAACTAAAGAAGAGAGGGAGTGTGGTGATGTAGTGTCCACAACTAAAGAAGAGAGGGAGTGTGGTGATGTAGTGTCCACAACTAAAGAAGAGAGGGAGTGTGGTGATGTAGTGTCCACAACTAAAGAAGAGAGGGAGTGTGGTGATGTAGTGTCCACAACTAAAGAAGAGAGGGAGTGTGGTGATGTAGTGTCCACAACTAAAGAAGAGAGGGAGTGTGGTGATGTAGTGTCCACAACTAAAGAAGAGAGGGAGTGTGGTGATGTAGTGTCCACAACTAAAGAAGAGAGGGAGTGTGGTGATGTAGTGTCCACAACTAAAGAAGAGAGGGAGTGTGGTGATGTAGTGTCCACAACTAAAGAAGAGAGGGAGTGTGGTGATGTAGTGTCCACAACTAAAGAAGAGAGGGAGTGTGGTGATGTAGTGTCCACAACTAAAGAAGAGAGGGAGTGTGGTGTTGTAGTGTCCACAACTAAAGAAGAGAGGGAGTGTGGTGATGTAGTGTCCACAACTAAAGAAGAGAGGGAGTGTGGTGATGTAGTGTCCACAACTAAAGAAGAGAGGGAGTGTGGTGATGTAGTGTCCACAACTAAAGAAGAGAGGGAGTGTCGTGATGTAGTGTCCACAACTAAAGAAGAGAGGGAGTGTGGTGATGTAGTGTCCACAACTAAAGAAGAGAGGGAGTGTGGTGATGTAGTGTCCACAACTAAAGAAGAGAGGGAGTGTGGTGATGTAGTGTCCACAACTAAAGAGAGGGAGTGTGGTGATGTAGTGTCCACAACTAAAGAAGAGAGGGAGTATGGTGATGCAGTGTCCACAACTAAAGAGAGGGAGTGTGGTGATGTAGTGTCCACAACTAAAGAGAGGGAGTGTGGTGATGTAGTGTCCACAACTAAAGAAGAGAGGGAGTGTGGTGATGTAGTGTCCACAACTAAAGAGAGGGAGTGTGGTGATGTAGTGTCCACAACTAAAGAAGCGAGGGAGTGTGGTGATGCAGTGTCCACAACTAAAGAAGAGAGGGAGTGTGGTGATGTAGTGTCCACAACTAAAGAGAGGGAGTGTGGTGATGTAGTGTCCACAACTAAAGAAGAGAGGGAGTATGGTGATGCAGTGTCCACAACTAAAGAGAGGGAGTGTGGTGATGTAGTGTCCACAACTGTGGAATCTGAGCTGACACATTTCCCTAAAGCATGATGATGTACTTACTACCTGCACATGCTAACAGAAAGGAACGAGGTGGTAGATAAATGTGTCATTCTAGCAAAATATTTATATACTAAAAATAACATTTCTTAAAAGTTTTGTTCATTTTTTTCTATTATCTATACAACAGGCCATAATTAATTCGGGCCCAATAGGCCTGGTATATTCCCACTTCCAAGGAGCTTTCCCTTCATTTGGGTTATTTTGCCTAAAGACCTTTAGGCCTACTTATAAAAACATGTAATAAAAACAACTCTGCATCTCTGCCCAGCCTGGCAAGAGTGTCCCGAAGGTGTTTAGCATCCTCAGTGGCTCTGCAGGGTCTGACAGGATAGTCTCCGCTGCTGGCCTGCTCTCCAGACACCATCACATGAGCCTGAAGCAACAGACTGGCCAAACACATGTTTCTAAAAATGAATTCAAAGGCTCTGAGCCTAATAAGGCATTTTTCATTTAATTTGTCTTTAATTCTAAGTAAGTCACAGACTGTATGCGCAATTTATAGACTATAATGACTGAATACAACATACTGTTGTTTAAATGCTGAGAGCTTTATGTCCCTACCAGCCAGTGTCACACTCCCAAATGCTTCACTATGTATTTCTTTGCAGGATATAGACTTGAAATAAGTGAAATAATATAGCCTAAATAATTCATTTTCGTTCTTTCTTAGTCTCCCTGTCTGGTTCCTGACCTATTTAAAGTGTTTATATGCTGTTTAATATGACATGCAGTCTATTTGAAATGATGAGCTTCTTACATGCACCTTTTCATGTTTATTAAAATACTTTTCATTAAAATCATATGGTTTGGTTTCAATACTTCAAAACCAATTGGTAGGTCCAGGTAGTAACCAAGATAGATGGGTGTTGGTTAAATTGTGATCTCAATGGATGGAGCGAATTGGGAGCTGCAGTTTTTATCCTGTGAGCACGGAACAGTTTTCATCCTGTGAGCACGGAACAGTTTTCATCCTGTGAGCACAGAACCGTTTTTATCCTGTGAGTACAGAACCGTTTTTATCCTGTGAGTACAGAACCGTTTTTATCCTGTGAGCACAGAACCGTTTTTATCCTGTGAGCACAGAACCGTTTTTATCCTGTGAGCACAGAACCGTTTTTATCCTGTGAGTACAGAACAGTTTTTATCCTGTGAGCACAGAACCGTTTTTATCCTGTGAGTACAGAACAGTTTTTATCCTGTGAGCACAGAACAGTTTTTATCCTGTGAGCACAGAACAGTTTTCAGAGGAACGGTTGGAAAGGAAGTAGAGCGCCGCTCACATACTCTGCATTACACCCAGCCTCAGCCACGACACTGACCAGCATACATTAATTACACCCACAGTCTCAGCCACGACACCGACCAGCATACATTAATTACACCCAGTTTCAGCCACGACACTGACCAGCATACATGAATTACACCCAGTTTCAGCCACGACACCGACCAGCATACATTAATTACACCCAGTCTCAGCCACGACACCGACCAGCATACATTAATTACACCCACAGTCTCAGCCACGACACCGACCAGCATACATGAATTACACCCAGTTTCAGCCACGACACCGACCAGCATACATTAATTACACCCAGTTTCAGCCACGACACCGACCAGCATACATGAATTACACCCAGTTTCAGCCACGACACCGACCAGCATACATTAATTACACCCAGTCTCAGCCACGACACCGACCAGCATACATTAATTACACCCACAGTCTCAGCCACGACACCGACCAGCATACATGAATTACACCCAGTTTCAGCCACGACACCGACCAGCATACATTAATTACACCCAGTTTCAGCCACGACACCGACCAGCATACATGAATTACACCCAGTCTCAGCCACGACACCGACCAGCATACATTAATTAGACCCAGTCTCAGCCACGACACCGACCAGCATACATTAATTACACCCAGTTTCAGCCACGACACCGACCAGCATACATTAATTACACCCACAGTCTCAGCCACGAAACCGACCAGCATACATTAATTACACCCACAGTCTCAGCCACGACACCGACCAGCATACATTAATTAGACACAGTCTCAGCCACGACACCGACCAGCATACATTAATTACACCCACATTCTCAGCCACAACACCAGCCAGCATACATTAGACACACAGTGACTAGGGCCATGGTTTCGGGGATGACCCCGGCACACACACACAGAGCCAGGAAGAGGGGAAAGGGGCAACCAGAGGGCTAGTCCCATAGTCCCACCTCAAAGCTGGCCAGGAGAGGTCTGGAATCCCTGCCCAAAATACCCCCACTCCAACTTCCCCCACCCCCAACCATGACTTCTATAAGACCCCTTCATCCAAGACACATCTTGGCCCATAATCAAACCCAAATCTTCAACCAACCACCGGCACTCACTTCTATAAGACCCTTTCATCTATCACACTTAGACCCAACTAAACCCAAATCACAATCTGAGAGCCCCACCCCCAAGCCCCAGACTGAACCCCCCCCACCACACACAGCTCTGATAGAGAAGTCTCTCAGCACTGCCGCCTCTGAGGAAGAGGCCTTTTAATAACATGTGACTTGGTTAAGAAAACACAGGTCAGCTCTACAGGGCCTGCCCGCCCGCCCGCCCGCCCGCCTGCCTGCCCGCCCGCCTGCCCGCCCGCCCGCGAGGACGTGTTTAACTATTCTTGTGGGGACCACAATTTGACCAACGGGACATTTTGTTAGTCTCCTATTTCGACGGGGTTTAGGGTTAAGGTTAGAACTACGTTAAGGGTTGGGGTTAGGAGCTAGGGTTAGTTTTAGTTTTAGGGTTAGATTTTTGGGTTACGGTTAGGGAAAATAGGATTTTGAATGAGACTGAATGATGTGTCCCCACAAGGTTAGCTGTACAAGACTGAGTGTGTGTGTGCATGTATGTGTGTGCGTGCGTATGTGTGTGTGTGTGTCCAGACTAGTCCAACCAGCAGCAGAGGTCGGTCTAGTCAAACACTCTATTTTCATCATCAGTCAGTCCAGACTGGAGGCACATAATAGTACTGAGGTTAGAATGATGATATGGTGATGTGTGGTGGGGCCGCTCCTGTGTGTGTCTGTGCCCCTGTCGCCATCTGGTTGTGTGTCTCTGTGCCCCTGTCTTCGTCTGTGTGTGTGTGTGTGTGTGCGTGTGTGTAAGGTAAGTGTGTTTGTGCTGAGAGGAGCGGAACATTCCAGCGACTGCAGACAATTAAGAGGGTGAAATCCAAAAGCCTGGCTGAGTTTAGTCAGTTCAGTCATGCTGCATCCAAACCAAATGGCCCTGTCTGATCCCCCTGTCAGCTGAACGGCACATTTACCAGCCAATATATAGTTCAGGCACTAGCACTACCCTAGTTAACCCTGTACCAACAATCCCCTAACCCAGCTTGTGTGTGTGTGTAACAGGAAGCTGACAGGAAACACAGCTAGCCCAGGTAATCGCCATGATGTCGCCATGCAGTTTTTACTGAACAAGCTGGTTGTAATTGAGTCCAATTTTAAAATTCACTGATTACAACCAGACCAGAAGGTCCTATTAAAGTCCTTATAATTACCTTTATGGAGAAAGAGAGGGGAATGGAGAGAGAGAGAGAGGGGGGACAAAGAAAGAGAGAGAGAAAGGGACAAAGAGAAAGAGGGGGACAAATAAAGAAAGAGACAAACATTTTTCGCCATCATTC